>NC_057808.1:16169237-16180762 GCF_018294505.1 Triticum aestivum | reverse complement strand
AGGGGGGCGGGGGGGAGGGGGGCTAGAGGGATGGCCGGGGCGGCGGCGGACCGGCGGTGGGGAGTGTTTTCGGGGCGGGCGGGGCGGCGCACCGCCGGCCGCAGGCGGTGGGGAGCGGCTGTTTGGCCGGTGGTGGCTGACGGCTCAGTGAATGATATATGCCCTAGAGGCAATAATAAAGTTATTATTTATTTCCTCATAACATGATAAATGTTTATTATTCATGCTAGAATTGTATTAACCGGAAACATAATACATGCGTGAATACATAGACAAACATAGTGTCACTAGTATGCCTCTACTTGACTAGCTCATTGATCAAAGATGGTTGAGTTTCCTAACCATAGACATGAGTTGTCATTTGATTAACGAGATCACATCATTAGGAGAATGATGTGATTGACTTGACCCATTCCATTAGCTTAGCACTTGATCGTTTAGTATGTTGCTATTACTTTCTTCATGACTTATACATGTTACTATGACTATGAGATTATGCAACTCCCGTTTACCGGAGGAACACTTTGTGTGCCACCAAATGTCACAACGTAACTTGGTGTTTATAAAGGTGCTCTACAGGTGTCTCCGAAGGTACTTGTTGAGTTGGCATATTTTGAGATTAGGATTTGTCACTCCGATTGTCGGAGAGGTATCTCTGGGCCCTCTCGGTCATGCACATAGCTATAACCCTTGCAAGCAATGTGACTAATGAGTTAGTTGCGGGATGATGTATTACGTAAACGAGTAAAGAGACTTGCCGGTAACGAGATTGAACTAGGTATTGAGATACCGACGATCGAATCTCGGGCAAGTAACATACCGATGACAAAGGGAACAACGTATGTTGTTATGCGGTTTGACCGACAAAGATCTTCGTAGAATATGTAGGAGCCAACATGAGCATCCAGGTTCCGCTATTGGTTATTGACCAGAGACGTGTCTCGGTCATGTCTACATAGTTCTCGAACCCGTAGGGTCCGCACGCTTAAAGTTTGGTGACGATCGGTATTATGAGTTTTTGTGTTTTGATGTACCGAAGGTAGTTTAGAGTCTCGGATATGATCACGGACATGACGAGGAGTATAAAAATGGTTGAGACGTAAAGATTGATATATTGGACGACTATATTCGGACACCGGAAGTTTTCCGGGTGATTTCGGAGAAAACCGGAGTGCCCGAGGGGTTACCGGAACCCTCGGGGAAGTATTGGGCCTTAGTGGGCCTGAGGGGAGAGAGAGGGCAGCATCCCAGGAGGTGGCGCGCCCCTCAGATGAGGAGTACGAATTGGACTAGGGGAGGGGGCGCAGCCCCTCTTTCCCTCTCCCTCTCCCTCTCTTTCCTTCCCCCTTCCCTCTTCCTAGTTGCACTAGGAAAGGGGAGTCCTACTCCTAATAGGAGGAGTAATCCCCCCTCCTTGGCACGCCCCAACGGCCGGCCGGCCTCCCCCCTTGCTCCTTTATATACGGGGGCAAGGGGGCACCTCTAGACACAACAATTGATCTCTTGATCTCTTAGCAGTGTGCGGTGCCCCCCTCCACCATATTCCACCTCGGTCATATCGTAGCGGTGCTTAGGCGAAGCCCTATGTCGGTAGCAACATCATCACCGTCATCACGCTGTCGTGCTGACGGAACTCTCCCGTGAAGCTCTGCTGGATCGGAGTTCGCGGGACGTCATCGAGCTGAACGTGTGCTGAACTCGGAGGTGCCGTACGTTCGGTACTTGAATCGGTCTGATCATAAAGACGTACGACTACATCAACCGCGTTGTGCTAACGCTTCCGCTTTGGGTCTATGAGGGTACGTGGACAACAATCTCCCTTCTCGTTGCTATGCATCTCCATGATCTTGCGTGTGCATAGGAATTTTTTTGAAATTACTACGTTTCCCAACAGTGGCATCCGAGCCAGGTTTTATGTGTATATGTTATATGCACGAGTAGAACACAAGTGAGTTGTGGGCGATACAAGTCATACTGCTTACCAGCATGTCATACTTTGGTTCGGCGGTATTGTTGGATGAAGCGGCCCGGACCGACATTACGCGTACGCTTACGCGAGACTGGTTCTACAGACGTGCTTTGCACATAGGTGGCTGGCGGGTGTCAGTTTCTCCAACTTTAGTTGAACCGACTGTGGCTACGCCCGGTCCTTGAGAAGGTTAATACAGCACTAACTTGACAAACTATCCTTGTGGTTTTGTTGCGTAGGTAAGAACGGTTCTTGCTCAGCCCATAGCAGCCACGTAAAACTTGCACCAACAAAGCAGAGGATGTCTAACTTGTTTTTGTAGGGCATGTTGTGATGTGATATGGTCAAGGCATGCTGTTATATTTTATTGTATGAGATGATCATGTTTTGTAACCGAGTTATCGGCAACTGGCAGGAGCCATATGGTTGTCGTTTATTGTATGCAATGCAATCGCCTGTAATTGCTTTACTTCATTACTAAGCGGTAGCGATAGTCGTAGAAGCAATAGTTGGCGAGATGACAATGATGCTACGATGGAGATCAAGGTGTCGTGCCGGTGACGATGGTGATCATGACGGTGCTTCGGAGATGGAGATCACAAGCACAAGATGATGATGGCCATATCATATCAATTATATTGATTGCATGAGATGTTTATCTTTTATGCATCTTATTTTGCTTTGATTGACGGTAGCATTATAAGATGATCTCTCACTAAATTTTAAGATAAAAGTGTTCTCCCTGAGTATGCACCATTGCCAAAGTTCGTCGTGCCGAGACACCACGTGATGAATGGGTGTGATAAGCTCTACGTTCATCTACAACGGGTGCAAGCCAATTTTGCACACGCAGAATACTCGGGTTAAACTTGACGAGCCTAGCATATGCAGATATGGCCTCGGAACACTGAGACCGAAAGGTCGAGCGTGAATCATATAGTAGATATGATCAACATAGTGATGTTCACCATTGAAAACTACTCCATCTCACGTGATGATCGGACATGGTTTAGTTGATTTGGATCACGAGATCAGTTAGATGATTAGAAGGATGTCTATCTAAGTGGGAGTTCTTAAGTAGTATGATTAATTGAACTTAAATTTATCATGAACTTAGTACCTGATAGTATTTTGCTTGTCTATGTTGATTGTAGATAGATGGCCCGTGTTGTTGTTCCGTTGAATTTTAATGCGTTCCTTGCGAAAGCAAAGTTGAAAGATGATGGTAGCAATTACACGGACTGGGTCCGTAACTTGAGGATTGTCCTCATTACTGCACAGAAGAATTACGTCCTGGAAACACTGCTAGGTGCCATGCAGATGCAACTGACAACGTTAAGAACGTCTGGCAGAGCAAAGCTGATGACTACTCGATAATTCAATGTGCCATGCTTTACGGCTTAGAACTGGGACTTCAACGACGTTTTCAACGTCATGGAGCATATGAGATGTTCCAGGAGTTGAAGTTAATATTTCAAGCAAATGCCCGGATTGAGAGATATGAAGTCTCCAATAAGTTCTACAGCTGCAAGATGGAGGTGAATAGTTCTGTCAGTGAACATATACTCATAATGTCTGGGTATAACAATCACTTGATTCAAATGGGAGTTAATCTTCCGGATGATAGAGTCATTGACAGAATTCTTCAATCACTGCCACCAAGCTACAAGAGCTTCGTGATGAACTATAATATGCAAGGGATGGATAAGACAATTCCCGAGCTCTTCGCAATGCTAAAGGCTGCGGAGGTAGAAATCAAGAAGGAGCATCAAGTGTTGATGGTCAACAAGATCACCAGTTATTAAGAAAAAGGGCAAAGGGAAGAAGAAGGGGAACTTCAAGACGAACAGCAAACAAGTTGGTGCTCAAGAGAAGAAACCCAAGTCTGGACCTAAGCCTGAGACTGTGTGCTTCTACTTCAAGCAGACTGGTCCACTACTAGAAAAAGGCCTACTAATGGCGCACCTAATCTGGCCATTAATGGCGCATTAGTGGTGCGCCATTAGTAGCACGCCATTAGTATATTTTACTAATGGCGCACCACTGGTGCGCCATTAGTATCTGGTATACTAATGACGCACCCCGAATGCGCCATTACTATATACAACAGTGCGCCATTAGTATGCCTCCCAGGGGGCCATGTATACCCAGGTGCTTTGGCATACTAATGGCGCACTACAACAGGATGCGCCATTAGTAAGTTCGGCATACTAATGGCGCACTGTTTAGTGATGCGCCATTAGTATCCTTTGGCATACTAATGGCGCACTATGATGTGATGCGCCATTATTATGAATATTAGGTTTTTTTTATTTTTTTATTTTCTGTTTTTTGCACAGGTTACAAAATGTATAATTGGACAAAATATAGACAGCACACATCAACAACAGATTCATCGAATACAATAGAAGATTAGTCTCTGAATACAATTCATCATTTTAGTCTCCGAATGCTATTCATCATATTAGTCTCCGAATTGAAAAGACCGAACAAAGATAGAACATTATATTACAAGTCTCGAGACCGCGAGTTTGTCTTCACATTACAAGTCGATATCGATCATCTAAACTACCATCACATAGAAGAGAGCTGCGGTCATCACGATGAGCATCATCACGATGAAACTCGTCTTCATCCGGTTCCTCTAACGCTCCCTCCCCTCTCCCGCTAGATAGCGGGCGTATCTAGATTCGGCCTCGGCCCTAGTGGCGTACCCTTTGTAACTGTTACCGCTGAATCGGTGAACCTGTCTCCGACACTCCTCCCAGTCGTCGTAGACTCCGGGAACCTTACCCTTGTACACGACATACCACGGCATCGCTATGCAGTAGCCAAACGAAACGTTAGTACCAATTCACAGACAATACATAAGCAATATATAAGTATGCAACAGAACGATCGGAAGAGAAAAGCAAGACATTAATAGCATCGATTACATCTAAGTTGAAGGACTCTCGAAACCAAAGAGACATACTACAAGTTCATTAAAGTTTAATTACAACATGAGCCAATCGATGTTTCAGAACTAGACACAGCATCACTGCTTTCGACTCGACTCAAGGGACCGGAGCGTCGATGAAGCCGCCGTCTATCGTGGGAGTCATGAAACAACAGGCGTTGTCAGCCTGCATTTGTAGGATTGTGTCGATGTCACTGTTGGATGGTTGATTTCTGAGGTAGAACTGCCCCGAGGTACGAAGGACATCTTGATGGATGATTTCCGCAAACTCCGACTGGATGCAAAAGAATTCTTGTCTGATGTCCGCGTCCTGGATTGCCGACACGCTCGCGGCCCAATCTTTGAGTCTACTCGGTAGCAGTAGTTGATGATGGTCCCGTACGATCGCCCGCATGTGATGGATGGCATAGTAGGCACCCTTCTGACCGCCAGGCGGCTGCTTGACGCAGCAGAATGTCGTATTGTGGGAGAACACGTGCTTGCCGTACTTACGAATAGGCCTGGTGAAGGTGCCTCCAGATTTGACGTAGCCGGGGAGAACATCATCAAGAACCTTCTTGACATTTGTGTAGTCTACGTTCGACTGATGGTCCGGGTCGAAATACGTGGCCATTTAATATTTGGGGCTTAGGAGGATGAGCGTGCAATGTGTGTCACTGCAGAAAACACGGAATGTTAAAAGAAAAACGGTCGAAATCTAAGAATTCATATGTTACGGGGCGGTTGAGGGGAGGACTTACTCGGGAAAGTAAGGCACGAGGAAGTTATCCTTATCTTGGTTTGCCAGAATGACGCCTTCGAGGTAAGAACTCGCGACTTGCCGGTCCCCTGCGCTTCCCAAGATCTTGGCACGCATGTAGAAGGGGTCGACTATCACGATGTCTGGGGTCTTGTCGCGAATGATCCGCATCTCCATACTCAGCGAAAATAGCCGAACGAAGGTGTAGTGCAGCGTATGAAGGTTCAACATAGAGTGGATGTCATCAAACCGCAGGACGATCGTACCCCCGATGGAGTTATCCACAAAGCCCTTGCCCTCTGGCACCGTGGCCGCGAAAACCGGGTATGCCACATCCTTCTCTCGGAGACGCCGCTTCTCCAAAGAAAGAACACTGTCATGCAGACTCCGCATAGCACCGGTTGCAGCATCGAGCATATTTCTCGGTAGCAACGGCCTACCCGCCACATGCACCCTCCTCGAGATATCCGCAGTTGAAGGTGGCCCGTCCTGAGCACGGATCGTACTCAGTGCCGGCTGGCCCGCACCCTTGTTAGTCTTTCTTTTGCGTGCCTTCTTCTTGATCTCTTGTAATGGGACCGAGTTCTGCTCACAGACCGCCTTCTTGAGTGTGTTGGGGCTGATCATATTTGGCACCTTGCCTATCTGAGGCTCGGTGAAGTCGGCAGCTGGAGGCGTCTCCTGAGAGCTGAACTGCAGACGACGCCTGTTGCAACTTGGCTTCTCCGCGGTACCAGCTAGATCGCACACGTCTTTTGTTGGGTTGGGTTCTTGAGAAGGAGGCCCCATGAAGTCGCCACCATCCCCATTATCGGCAAAGTACTGATCGACGTTGGCAAATGTATCGTCGTCGTCGTCGTTCTGATCCTGTGCCATATGCATGTTTGGATCCAGTGGCATAGGGATTTCCGGCACCATTGCGGCGGCCTTGCCATGGGGCCGACTTGGCACCGGCACGACTGGCGGTGTTGTCTTTGGGGTGGTGTCCCCCGCCCCCAAACGAATCTGGCTCTTCGGCCAAAGCAGGGGCCAACTCAGGCAGGCGCTGAGGTTCATCACGTCATCATCGTCGGCCCCCATGGGTCGAATCGGAGGTAACACCTCGTCGCAGCCTGGCAGCACCCGAACCAGTTGAACCCTAAACAAGTTGGGTGGCATCTGGGTACCGTGGAACAAGGGGTTGCCCGGTTGAACGATTTTGCCCTTGGCGACATCGACCAACTCGTTGTTCACGAAGTGCAGGAGAGTGCACGGAATGTCGGCGGCGCCCTGCGAAAACATGTAGGGCGTTAGGGATGCCCAGTCAAAGGCAAGGAGATGAAGTCCTCGGCCGAGAGAGGCTTAATTAGTTACCGTGATGATGGCGTCGAGCTCGGCTAATGTCGAGGCACCGCCAACGGCGGGCGTGCAGTTGACGGAGGGGCCGCTTGCTGCAGAGGTGCCGGCCGGCGTACACCCAGGTGCATTAAGCTCCCGTGCCGGCGTCGGAGACACCAATGCCGCCTCCGCCGGAGACACCAATGGCCCCACCATCGCGTTGTGCGAGTTGCTGGCCGTGAAGCTAGGAATCGTGGGCGGCCCCTGTTGGCCACCCGCAATCCACGCACTAATCCCCTGGATCAAGGTAGGCACAATGGCGGTGATCGTCGCTCCGAGTTGTTGTTGCACTTGCTCTTGGACAATCTCCGGAATCCGCGCCACCTGTGCCCTGAGTTCTTGAACCTCACGCGCCTGGCTTTCTGAGCTGGTCTTTTTCTCCTTTCGCCCAGCAGTGTCATAGTATGACGACCATTTTGTCGACAAGCCTTTGCCGGCCACACGACCAGCTGACGTCGGCTTACTGAGCTTATCCTTGTTCTTCATTACATTCAACGCCCTATTTAGAGTGGTGTCCCAAGGGTTGCTCTTAGTCGACCCCGCGCTACTGCTTTCAGTCGCCTGCGGAAGGAATGTGAACCATTTAGAAATTTGGCTTCATTAATTAGAATGCAACCCTATGGAGCTAATTACGAGGGGGTGTGTTCCTTACCAGAACAAGCTCAAGCGCCCTGGTCTTCGGATCCGTGGTAAGCTCCTTTGTTTTCGGGTCCTTCTTGTACCGGGCCCTGACAAAGTTCCTGGTCTGCTTGTCACCGTATTTATCGAAGAGGGGCGGTAGGCCTTGCTCGGCACGGTCCGCCTCCTCCTTGTCCCATATAGGCTCCGACACTCTGTAACCGCTGGGACCGAGTGTGTGTTCCCCTAAGTTCAGCTCCCGCATTTCTTTCCCGCACTTACTTGATTCGGAGTTTGCGGTGCTCGAGCAATTGATCTTGAAGTCGTTGTAGTCATCTTCGATGATCGAAGGATTTTTCTCCTTGATCTTCTCATAACTCTCACCTTTCTCGATCATTCTCTTCACATTGCTTTTCCAAGTAGACAGGGCCTTGCTCATCTTCGTGAGGGCAGCATTGTTCACTTTATTCCCTTTGAGGCTTGTGTTTTCAAATTCAGCGGGGAACTTGTATCGTTTGTGCAGCTTCGTGAAGAGGAGGTTGCGCAAATTCCCTCGGTCAGGATGCCTCAGGTTCTCGGTGTTGATCGAGACGCTGCTCCGGAGAATGCACCCGAGCTGAAGCGAGTACCCCTTGACTATTCGTTCGGGCGCCGTTGGATTCCCGTCGGAGTCCACTTCAGTAACTTCCTCTTTGAGGGTGCGGAGCACGGTCGGGCGCCGGTCCTTCCGTTGCCTCTTCGGTTGGCTGCCATCTGTGTGTGCGCCGCCATCATCAGTGGTGGCATCCTCGGCGGCACCATCAGTGGTGGCATCAGTGGGGTCATCCTCGGCGGTACCATCAGTGGTCTCAGGATCGGTGGGGAAGGCGGCGTCCTCATACAAGTGAGGTTGTTCCTCCATCTCCTGGGACAGTTTCCAGAATGGCTTGACGCTCGAACCCCCGGCCTCATCGTTGTTGGCCATGTTTCTCTCTAAATAGGAACAAAGTTTGGTCAAAAAGTTGGTACCTACTAAGATACCCCGGCCCATGCATTAGTCACAAGTACCCCATATGTCCTATTTTTAGCAAAGTCATGCTAAAATTCACGGAAAATTTCAGCATGACCTTTGCTGAATATAGGACATATGGAGTACCCGAATTTGCCGGAACGGAAGTTAATCGACATTCCGGCAAACTCAAGGGCCTCTCGGGTAGACAAGGCAAAAAAGGCCTCCATCACAACATGGAAAATACACCAAGCAGTATCATCTCCAAGCAGTATCATATTTGTAATGACTGAAAATATTTACTTCAGGAAATATTTACTACTGTAGTTTCTGTTACAAACAAAAAAAAGACTGAAGTTTGTCCTAGCTAATATGTTCAGAGAACAGGAGGATGAGAAAAAATAACAAAAACTATATGATTTAACTGGTTTCAAAACATGAAGTCCTAAAAGCTCTTGTTTTTGACTTTGCATCCACTGATAAAGAAGAATCAGAGTAGTGAGCAAGACTGTAAATGTTCTGAAAATTAAAAGAAAAGAGTGATGTCTCAGAACTCAGCAGTTACAGCAGGAGGTACTATATTTACTTGGAAACACAAATATGTTCTTCATTATCTGCTCATTACACCCAGAGGTTATTTTTTGGCAAACAAAATTGAGAAATTTTAAGACACTACTGAGTTAATATTAGCCGTTCATTTTTTAATTTTCTGTTTTTTGCACAGGTCACTAGCTTCAGATTTTTTCCCCAGGTATAGGTTGATGCTTTTCTTCATATTTGCCATATGAAAAAATTAGGATGCTATCATCCTATATTTTGCCATGCTAAAAGATTGTGCCATGTAGAAAATTGCCATGCTAATCTTTAGATAAATACTAATAGAACAAACTCTTAGATAAAAATTTGCCATGCTATTTTACAGAACAAACAAACATTTTGCCACCTTGATACATAACTGAATTTTTGTGTAGTAGGTTCAGATCTCATTTTTTGAGCTATCACACTTTTTTTGTTTACACAGCTACAATCTTTTGCCATGGCAAATCTTGGGACCATGGTCACATGGCAAATGTAGGATTGCTCTTAGCTAAAAACACGGCAAATGTAAAACATGGCAAAGTCTGAAATTTCCACAACATGTCAAACTTATTTCAAGTACCATGGCAAACTGAATGTTTTTATGAAAGTTGCCATGGCGGACTTTGCTATGAGTAGTTGCCATGGATAGAATCTCTACGAGTTTTTGACATGGCCAAATTCTGGAGTAATTTCCATGGAAAAATTCTGTAGTAGTTGCCATGGCAGTATTTGCTATGAGTAGTTTGCGATGGATAGAATTGCTATGAGTACTTGTCATGGCGAATTTCTGGAGCAATTGCCATGGCAATTTCTGAAAGTTTCTATAACATGGCAAAGTTTCTATAACATGCTTTTTACAAATTGTAGCTACTGTTTTTTAGCAATGCAAGCAACAAACAAACATGGTTATGAGACAGCTTTGCCACAAGACATGAAGACAAATAGGTGATCTCCCTTGGTTTGATCACATGTATGTATATGATGTACAGATGAAGACATCTAATTATGCAAAAGATTAGGTTCAAGTAATCTTCTAAGAAATAATGGAATCAAATATAGCAAGGGCATACACAATACACCATCATGAAAACTGCCCAAAATGGATAAAATAAATTGAACCCATGTAGCAAGATATGATATGGAAGTGTCATAAATCATCCAACTGTTGCCAAGTGATATGTGCTACAGGATCTACTGAAAAAAGTAATTACTGATTATTGCCAAGTCATAAATCATCCAACTGTTGCCAAGTCACATTATTCTTCTACCTCTCTTTAGTATGACTTTATAATTACTGATTATTGTACTACAAGATCTACTCAAAAAAGTAAGCATTGTGACATGGTTAGCACTCTTCAAACCCTGACTTACAACTGCAGATTGTATGGTGTTGTTGTACCCTTTCTTCTTGTTGCTGTAGTGGTATTCTATAAACAAATCTAATGCAGTGTGTTCATCTTTGTATTTTTCTCCCTAAAATGACATATATGCAGCAAGCTTACTTTTGTATTCACCGCCGCTGCAGATTCAATAACTATGAAGAGCATGTATAATAAAGTGCACTTGACTTTATCATCTGATCAGGATAAGATACCATTGGCTAGATAAAGCATTTATTGGCTGAAGCCAGGGAAACATTATATACAATAACTATGTAAAAACAAAGTTTCACATGTGAGAACCACAACCACAGGCCTGACTTACCAAATTATCACAGTGCATAGGATAGCAGCGCGAACCAGTTGTTTGATGGAACTTAACCCGAGCTCAGTTAGCTTTGTTCTTTTCACATATCTCCTGCATCGAAAGGTCGAATACATGTAAGGCACTTTGTAGGTTAGCATGTATCTTTTTGGGATTCTTCTACTAGTGATGAAGAAAGGCTCAAGGTGTGTTTTAACTTTCAGGCAATCTAATCTAGCAAGGCGAAATACTTAACGTCATACCCATCGTGAAGTGTGGTGCGCATTTTGATCAGGAGACGTTGATTTTGACCAACAATCAATGGTTGTTTATGCAGCTCAATGCCATAATAAGTACAGTGCCTCTGTACACAAATCTAACAACATTGATTTTATTTCACACACAAATACTTCTGCTACAACCGTTTTCACCATTAATGAGGCCGGAGGGGGAGGGAGAGGTGGGGGCAGTACCTGAGGAGGCGGAGGAGGCCGGAGGGGACAAGGAGGAGGTCGGAGCGGCGCGGCGGTGGCGCGGACGAGGAGGAGGACGAGGACGACGGGGCGGCGGCGTCGGGAGAGGAGAGGGGAAGGGGATCGAGGGCGACGTCGAG
>NC_057808.1:16159374-16168943 GCF_018294505.1 Triticum aestivum | reverse complement strand
GGCAGCGGCGTCGGGAGAGGAGAGGGGAAGGGGATCGAGGGCGAGGGCGAGGGAGAGAGAGGGGATAGGTTTGGGCCGGGGATAGGCGAGGGCGAGGGCACAATACTAATGGCGCACCACCCCTCGGTGCGCCATAAGTACATCCATACTAATGGCGCACCTCACCCTGGTGCGCCATTAGTAATTTTTTTTATTTCTGCTCAAGCCAACAGGTTATGTTCCACCGGACCTGGTCCACACCAAGTTCCCTCTACTAGCTCGACTGGTCAGCAGCTAGTTCTCACACCAGGAGGTCCTGGGTTCGATTCCTAGGCTCCACAATTTTTTTTATGCATTTAAAATGCTGTTTCATATTTATTTGTGTTTAAATATGTTCAAACTTGTTTAAATCATAACAGTAATATTTTTTATAAGACAGTAATAATTTTTTAAAAAATATCATCAAACAGTAATGCCGGTGGAGCGGGGGAGGGTGCGCGGGGTGCGGGGGGCCGGTGGACCGGGGGGTGCTCGGCGGCGAGGGGGACCGGATCTGGCGAGGTGGGATAGCGATCGAGATGGAGGGGGACCGAGATCGAGTGTCCATGAAATTTAAAAATATTCATGATAGTTCAAAAAGTTCCCATGAAATACAATCGAGAAATGAAGGCTACGATTTAAATACAATCGATCTCTTAGCTAGCTATTTTTTCACAAGCTTCTTGCCCTTCTTTTTCGCAAATGGAGTTCTTCTGTGGAACGGACGTCCTTTAGGTAGGGTGGTCCTGCTTCTTCTTGTGGTGTATGCTGCTACTTCATCATCGTCGTCATGTTCGATTCTCGGGTCACCGTACTTGTCGAAGTCTTGCTCATTGGCTACTCCATCCATTCCGATGATCTTCCTTTTGCCTCTCCTCACGACAACACGATTGGGCTTTGATGGGTCGGTAATGAAGAAGCATTGGTCCACTTGGGAAGCCAGTACCCATGGCTCATTTTTCGCGGTGACGTTTGCGCCTGCGGTCTTGGATTTGGCTTCGGGTATAACCATGGTGGTGAAATACCGGTCTTCTTTTAGGACGCTCTTGGCCCATCTGACACGGAACATCGGGAACTTCTCTCCAGCGTAGCTCAGCTCCCAGATCTCCTCGATCCTTCCGTAGTATCTGTCCTTGTCGTTACCGGTGTAGGATTCCATCGTTACCCCGGAGTTCTGATAACCATCGCTCTTCATGTCCTTGGCCTCGGTGTAGAATGTGTAGCCGTTGATATCGTACGCCTCATAGGTCATCAGGTTGTGCTCGGCGCCCTGTGACAAGGCGAATATGAGTTCTTCTTCCGCGGAAGAATCCTCATGTAAAGGGTACGACAGAAGCTTCTTCTTGAACCAATGCGTGAAACATGAGTTGTGCTCTTTGAGTATATCTCCGCCCGTCCTCTGTTGGCCTCGGTCATTGTACGTCTTCTTAATAAAGGTTTTGTGCTCTACCACCCAAGGATCGACCACGTCTATGTGTTGTAGCGCGACTAGGTTTGCTCTTTCAAAGTCGGCGAGTCGACCCTCGAAGTCGACATGCATTTCGCGGCGACCCTCACGGTGACCCCATCCAGCGAGCCTGCCGAGGTGCCTGTTGATGGGCAGACCAACGGGGTTCTCGATGCCTAGATAATTCGTGCAGTAGGAGATGCACTCTTCGGTCAGAAAGCCACTGGCTATGCTTCCCTCTGGACGTGACATGTTGCGAACGTATCCTTTGATGACACCATTCATCCTTTCGAACGGCATCATGCTGTGCAGGAACATCGGCCCGAGTTGGATGATATCATCCACGATATGGACCAGCAGATGCACCATAACGTCGAAGAATGCGGGCGGGAAGTACATCTCAAGCTCGCATAGTATCACCACGATCTCTTCCTGTAGCCTTCTGAGTTGCCTCACGCCAACAGAATTCCGAGAGATGACGTCGAAAAAGTTGCATAGGCCAAATAGCGTTTCACGGACGTGCGTGTCCATCATCCCACGGATTGCAACTGGAAGTATCTGCGTCATCAGCACGTGACAGTCGTGAGACTTCATCCTGCTGAACTTCAGCTTCGCTAGGTCTAGGTATCTTCTTATCTTCCCCGCGTAACCGTAAGGAAGTTTTACTCCTACGAGGCAGGTGAAAAACTGCTCGATCTCCTCCCGACTTAGAGTGAAGCATGCGGGAGGGTAGTCATTTCCGGTCTTCTTGGCCTTTTTGCCTTTGCGACGACTTTCCGTGTCCTGCTTCGCCTCATCATCATCATCATATATAGCGTGAAGCTCCTGCCTGATGCCCATTGATTTCAAGTCTGCCCTTGCTTTCGGCCCATCTTTGGTCCTCTCTGGCATGTTGAGCAGGGTACCAAGCAGACTCTCGCACACGTTCTTCGTGATATGCATGACATCAAGGCTGTGAGGCACACGGTGGATCTTCCAGTACGGCAAGTCCCAGAAAACAGACCTCGTTTTCCATACCTTCAGCAGCGGCTCTGGCGCCTTTCGCTTCTTTCCCGGCTCTAGCGCCTTTTGCTTCTTTCCCGGCATTGGGCAGGCTTTCCAATTTTTCAACAGCTCGTCTATTTCCTCGCCGCTCCTCGTACGCGGGCGTCCTCGGGGTTCGGTTTCACCATCGAATAGATCCTTGCGTTTTCTCCACGGGTCATCGTCGCGAAGCCACCTTCGATGTCCCATGAACACGGTTTTCGAAGACCCGGGATCTCTATCTAGCTGGCGATACGTTGTGTCATCCATGCACCTGACGCATCCAGAAAATCCGTGGACCACCTGCCCCGCGAGATATCCGTAACCGAGATAGTCGTGCACCGTCGTGAGCAGCGCGGCTCTCATAGGGAAATATTCTTTCTCTGCGGCGTCCCACGTATTGGCTGGCGTTTTCCACAGCGTGTCAAGCTCCTCTTTCAGCAGCCCCAGATACAGATTGATGTCGTTCCCTGGTTGTTTCGGTCCTTCAATTAGCATACTCATGTGAATGTACTTCCTCCTCATGCACAACCAGGGGGGAAGGTTGTACATCCACACAAACACAGGCCAGGTGCTATGTGTGCTTCTCTGGCTGCCAAACAGATTGACTCCATCGGTGCTCGCGCCCAGCATGATGTTCCTTGGATCGTTCCCAAATTCTAGGTCTTCGAAGTTCAATGCTTGCCACTGGCTCGCATCCTTAGGGTGAGTCAGCATCTTGTCTTTTTTATCTATCTCCGGATCATTTGCGTCATCTTCTCGCTTCTTCTCCTCCCTATCCGCGTGCCAACGCAGGAGCTTTGCTACCTTAGGGTCCGCGAAATACCGCTGCAGACGAGGAGTGATCGGAAAGTACCACACCACTTTTCGAGGAGCTTTCTTCCTCTTCTTGTATCGAGTGACGCCGCACACCGGACATATGGTAGACTCCGCGTGCTCGTCCCGATAAATGATGCAATTGTTCATGCACACATGGTATTTCACGTGCGGTAAATCCAGAGGACACACGATTTTCTTCGCCTCCTCCAAACTGGTCGAGCACTTGTTCCCCTTAGGAAGACGTTCGTGCCAGAATGACATGTTCTCGTCGAAGCATGCGTCGGTCATTTTGTGTTTTACCTTCATCTCCAGAGCCATGAGCGTTACTTTCAGGCGGGTATCCTCGGGCCTGCATCCTTCATACAATGGAGTAACCGTGTCTAACTCAAGTTGATCCATCTTGGCTTTCTCTCGGGCGGCAGCTCTTGCGTTATCCGTCTGCTTGAGAAGCAGCTCTTGAATATGAGGGTCCTGCACCCAGCCCATCGATGGTCCAGCGTCGTCTGCTCCGCCGGCATCATCATCTTCCTGATCATGCCCGTCGTCTGCTCCGGCATCTTCCTCATCATCATGTCCTGCATCTTCCACATGATGACTGTGTACAGCATCACCGTCGTGATCATCTCCTAGGGATTCTTCGTCTTCTCGCCCGCCCGAGCCGCGGTGGTTGTCTTGCTGCCCTTCCTCATTTCTTGCCCGGCCCCCATGGACGACTTCGTAGTCATCTTCATCACCTTGCCACCGTTAGCCATCCATGAAACCACGCAAGAGCAGGTGGTCCCGCACCTGCCAGGATTCCGGGTCCGCAATAAGGCTCTTCAGCTTGCATCTTCGACACGGACATCTTATCTCCGTCTCGTTCTTTTGAAGCATCTCGGCCTTCGCGGACCTCAAAAACCTATTCACGATGCCTTCGGTCATCATGCGGACCATGGTCGCCTGCGGGGTAGAGCAAAACGTTATTTTAGAACCAAGAAAAAATTTGGCATGACTTTCCCTAAAAATAGGACCAAAAAGAATGCTTAATTCCAAAATTCTCGCCGAAACGGAAATGAATCAACATTCCGGCAAAATATTGGCAACTATCGCATTTCAAATACCGGTACACCTCCAAACACAAACACATATGCAACACCACAAGCATATGCAACACCATGAACATACATAGATCTAGCTAGGCCATAAAAAGTGCATGTGCACATTGTTGTAGGGAGAACAACATAAATATAGCTTCCCCCTTACTTACCTATCAAAACAAGGTAATTTAACCACTTAAATTGAATGAATCTATGGTGGAAATGAGGTGAAAAAGAGGAGGCACCCGAGACAAGGAGGAGGTGGAGAGAATGAAGTGGGGAGAAAGTGAGTGTGGGTAGGAGAGGCTGTCCAAAATATCTTGTTGCTGCCCACTTACTAATGGCGCACCAACTCTAAATGCGCCATTAGTAATCCAGGTTACTAATGGCGCACCTTCTGGTGGTGCGCCATTAGTATGTTTGGACAGGCTCACTAGTTAAAAAAAAAACTTTTGATACTAATGGCGCACCTTGGGCCAGGTGCGCCATTACTAGTTACAACTAGTAATGGCGCACTGTGTCTGGATGCGCCATTAGTATGTTTGGACAGGCGCACTAGTTAAAAAAAATTTGATACTAATGGCGCACCCTGGGACAGGTGCGCCATTACTAGTTACAACTAGTAATGGCACACTGTGTCTGGATGCGCCATTAGTATGTTTGGACAGGCGCACTAGTTAAAAAAACAATTTTTTTTATACTAATGGCGCACCCTGGACCAGGTGCGCCATTACTAGTTACAACTAGTAATGGCGCACTGTGTCTGGATGCGCCATTAGTATGTTTGGACAGGCGCACTAGTTAAAAAAAGTTGATACTAATGGCGCACCCTGGGCCAGGTGCGCCATTACTAGTTACAACTAGTAATGGCGCACTGTGTCTGGATGCGCCATTAGTATGTTTGGACATGCGCACTAGTTAAAAAAATTCATACTAATGGGGCACCCTACGCCTGGTGCGCCATTAGTAGTTTCAACTCTAATGGCGTATCAGAAGGTGGTGCGCCATTAGTATATACTAATGGCGCACCGCTTGTCTGGTGCGCCATTAGTGTCAATCCCATCTATAGCCCTTTTTCTAGTAGTGGTCACTCGAAGCGGAACTGCCCCAAGTATTTGGTGGATAAGAAGGATGGCAAGGTGAACAAAGGTATATGTGATATACATGTTATTGATGTGTACCTTACTAGAGCTCGCAGTAGCACCGGGTATTTGATACTGGTTCTGTTGCTAATATTTGCAAGTAGAAACAGGGACTACGGATTAAGCGAAGACTGGCTAAGGACGAGGTGACGATGCGCGTGGGAAATGGTTCCAAAGTCGATGTGATCGTCGTCGGCACGCTACCTCTACATCTACCTTCGGGATTAGTTTTAGACCTAAACAATTGTTATTTGCTGCCAGCGTTAAGCATGACACTACTAGAAAAAGGCTTACTAGTGGCGCACCAGTTTTGCCTACTAATGGCGCACTACTGGTGCGCCACTAGCATCACGCCACTAGTAATTTTTACTAATGGCGCCCCGCTGGTGCGCCATTAGTATCTTGTACTCTAATGGCGCACCGGGCAGTGCGCCATTAGTATAGGCCCCGGTGCGCCATTAGTATGCCTCCCAGTGGGCATGTGCTTTGCCATACTAATGGCGCACTGCTGGGTGATGCGCCATTAGTATCCTTTGGCATACTAATGGCGCACGTCTGGGTGATGCGCCATTAGTATGTATATTAGGGATTTTTTTTCTTTTCTGATATTTGCACAGATTACAAAATATATTATTGGACAGAATATAAACAGCACCACACAGCAACAGCAGATTCATCGAATACAATAGAAGATTAGTCTCCGAATACAATTCATCATATTAGTCTCCGAAATCAAAAGACCGAACAAAGATAGAACATTACAAGTCTCGAGACCGCGAGTAGCGAGTTTGTCGAAATTAATACTAATCCTAACAACTCCTACTAATCATCATCATACAACTTCTACTCGTTATTAATAACAAGTCATACGATCATCATCCTGATAGTCATCGAACCAACCCTACTTAATTGTTCTTAGCACATGATCATCAGTATTAGGCAGGACCTAAAATACCCTATTTAAGGTAAAATAGCATAAAACAATATAGACCCTGACTCTCCATTATGGAGAATGGAGATCATCCTGTCTCCAATTCTTGCGCGGCGCTTCCTTTTGCTTCCAAGAACCTCCTTACGACTGTCCATACATTTTTTCCATTCTCTGATTAGCATGTCTCCACTTCTTCTAGAAATCTGGTATGGACAGTTGAGATTTGTAGGATGACCTGGATATAAGTTCAAAACTTGAAGGCTGCCATTCTGATACATCAAATGAGGCACACAATCCTCTGGGATTCTCTGTTGAAAAACATAGTAATAACTTCATAGTTAGCAATGATGTACTAGTTTTAGAAGTATGCAAAATATACACGGATGTCATAATAGTAAAAAATCTTACCAGGGTATCTCCATGGTAGTTACCGTAGTTCAACACGTGCACTAGTGGCACGTATTGACCATAATGTTGAGGAGTTTGATTGTAGATATTGTAATTCTCAAGATCAGTAGAAAATCCGACCAGATGATTTTTCTCCTGATAAGTTAACTCGGAGCCATCGGTGTAATGGGTTTTGTCTACCATTTTCCGCACATTTTTTCAACAATCAAAATAAGCTGTCAATGGAAATAAGTTGTCAACTATTTTGAAATAAACAATATAGATTAGTTAATAATTAACTATGTTTGATAAACTCACATAGCGGTAGAACTGGAGGCGTATCAACAAGGACCCAAATGTCCATATTGTCTTGGTCGATGCCAGGATCACCAAGATCCATGGTGACAAGCATACCCTCATCAAAACCATACATCTTGCAAAATGCTTCCCAATTTTTGCAGCCAAAATGGGTTACACTCTCAGCATTATACAGATTTACTTCAAAATCCACATCATGATGTGTCCTTAGGTGAATTTTCTTCGTTTCAAAATTTTCATGATCTTCAAAATCCATCCTCTCTAAGACATAGCGTCTTGCATGGCATGGGATAAACTATACTCGAATTGTAAAAGATTAAATTACACGCTGAAATAGTTGAAGTCATGCTTAATTATGAAAAAAACACTTGTCGTTGTTGCGTACCGTTTCAACTTCGAAGGTCTCCTCGAGCTTAATGCTGAAGCGCCGACCATCGTCCAGGTGAGGCCTGTCGCAGAGGCCTCGACCGTCGTGGCACCAGTAGCACTCCCCCGGGAGACTTTCGTCGTCCGATGATGACATTTCCTATGTTCATAATTCAAAACTACATCATCTCTGTTGGGTCCAATAAGATAATCCACAGTGTGGTGAAAACACGCCCATCCAAATAGAATATGTGGTATGGGCTTTTTTAGTAGGTCATCCTACCAGATTAGGGTTTATCGAGGACGAGCAACTGACATTAGTAATAACTATGAGTAGATATCACACTTCTATATGAATAACACATGGGGCAGTTGATCCTACTTAATTAAGTACTAAGATACCCCGGCCCATGCATTAGTCGGAAGTGCCCCATATGTCCTATTTTTAGCAAAGTCATGCTAAAATTCACGGAAAATTTCAGCATGACCTTTGCTGAAAATAGGACATATGGAGTACCCGAATTTGCCGGAACGGAAGTTAATCGACATTCCGGCAAACTCAAGGGCCTCTCGGGGTACCTGCAAAATCATCACGACACGATGGTCGCAGACAAAACCCAGCAAACTAGCAATTGATGGATCAACACGTAAAACATGTCCAATAAGAGCATATAATTCAACAACTCCACTGAAAATGAGAGCTGAAAGATGCAGGGAGCACAAACAGCTCAGAAAAAGATGCAGGGAGCACAAAGAGCTACACTCTGAATCTTTTATCTATTTATACCTGTAAATTAGCACTCCGATGCTGGCCTTGACAAATGATCCCACTATGTTGTTTGCTGGAATCTGCAAAATGATCCCACTATATTGACAAATGATCCCACTATGTTGTTATACTTGAGAACACTGTAACAAAATCAAAACCACAATAAACAGTGGTCAAATACAGAAGAAGGAACAATTTATTTGTACTGTAAAAAAGGTTAGAGAGAAAAGTTAATGAGGATGAGTCACATAAACCAATTCAGATCACTCCCTCCCCAACACTGGCAATGCTCACTAGATCTTTATAAACCAGGGTACTTGTTTGGGATAAAAATAATAGAAGGGATTTCAGGAAGGAGTTCAAAACATATAACATTGGAGGGTTAGATTCAATTTAACCTCTTGTACCTCCTGTACATGTGAGAATTAAGGAGTAGCAAGCACAGGAACAGCAAAATTCAGAGATGACAGAAAATCAAGGCACAAATTACACAGAACCATGAAGCTAAAATATAACTATTTAAACCAAGGCACTGTTAGAAAAGACATCATAGTTCAGTAAAGTCATGAACATAAATACTGCAGAATTTAGAGACCACTTAGTACTGTAAATTCAGTTAGCAACAAGACAGAGAAATTGCACTTAGATTTCAAAGAAAAATATGACTACTCCACACTGTAAATCATCAACATTGACACTGTAATAACTGTATACTCCACACTGTAAATAGACAGAACATTTTTTTGCCACAACTTGAATCTGCAGATTATCATGAGGAGTGAAGCAATTTTGATTTACAAACATAGTTACTCCTACTACTTATCTGCGGTTGCCCAGATCATAATTGCATCATGCTTTCTTATCTGAGACTAATACAAAAAGAGAAGAGCAGTTTTAAACGGAGCAGAAGAAGTACTAGTGCAGGAATGAATGTAAGGTTCAGAAAATCCATCACAGGAGCAAGAAGAAGAACAACAGTTTTACTAGCTTGCATGAACAAGTGGAGCAAATTGCTCAGAGGTGCTGCTGGAGATGCTGTCGGGGCAGCGGGCGCTGGACAAGGAGGAAGGAGGAAGGAGGAGAGGTACCTGGGCGGGCGCGGCCGGTCACCGGAGGGGTCGGGGTCGGGGTCGGGGTTGGGGTCGGCGGCGGCGGCGTCGAAGGGATGGCTCGAGGGCGTCCGAGCTCGTCCGGGTCCTCGTAGTCGAAGAGGAAGACGGCGGCGGTCCTCCTAGGCGCCTCGGTTGGTCGTGGGGAGGCCGGCAGCCACGTG
>NC_057808.1:16158475-16159010 GCF_018294505.1 Triticum aestivum | reverse complement strand
GCTCGAGGGCGTCCGAGCTCGTCCGCGTCCTCGTAGTCGAAGAGGAAGACGGCGGCGGTCCTCCTGGGCGCCTCGGTTGGTCGTGGGGAGGCCGGCGGCCACGTGCTTCGCGGGGCGGCGCGGGGGAGCTGCAGTGGTGGAGGGCGCGGGGGAGCTGCAGTGGTGGGGGGCACGGGGGCGCGGGGGCGACGGGGGTGGAGTCCGGCGGGGGTCGGGGCGGCGGCGTCGTGGGTCAGGTGAGCGCGCGGGTGGACTGGCGAGGGAGAGGGAGGAATTAGCTAAGGGGGGAAACTTACTAATGGCTTACCCCAAAGCGGTGCGCCATTATAATGTTTTTTTACATAGCAATGGCGCACCCACGACGGGTGCGCCATTAGTAAAAAAATTTATGTAGCAATGGCGCACCAGCCATAGGTGCGCCATAAGTAATTATTATTATTATTTTTTGTTGCATCTAATAATTTTTTAGAAAATGAATATGAATATGAAACAGTAAGCATTTTTTACAAAAACAGTAATAATTTGTGACGGTGGA
>NC_057808.1:16154409-16158391 GCF_018294505.1 Triticum aestivum | reverse complement strand
AGCGGGGGAGGGTGCGGGGGGTCGGCGGCGGCGCCCGGTGGAGCGGGGTAGAGGGTGCAGGGGGTGCTCGGCGGCGAGGGGGACCGGATCTGGCGAGGTGGGATAGCGATCGAGATGGAGGGGATCGAGATCAAGTGTCCATGAAATATACACTAATGGCGCACTGCCCCTGTTGCGCCATTAATAGTTTTGCAAAAAAGTAAAAAATAAAAAAAAATTGTAGTGGTGCACTATGCTGCTGGTGCGCCATTACTAGTTACAACTAGTAATGGCGCACTATGTCCTGGTGCGCCATTAGTATGTCTGGCAAAATAAAAAAAATAAAAATTTGTTACTAATGGCGCACCGTGTGTCTGGTGCGCCATTAGTGTATTTCACACTAATGGTGCACCAGCACATGGTGCGCCACTGCTACATAGCAATGGCGCACCACATGTCTGGTGCGCCATTAGTGGCCATTCCATCTATAGCCCTTTTCCTAGTAGTGTGAACATTATATCTAGATCTTGTTTGATGCGAGACGGTTATTCGTTTAAATCTGAGAATAATGGTTGTTCTATTTATATGAGTAATATCTTTTATGGTCATGCACCCTTGAAGAGTGGTCTATTTTTGTTGAATCTCGATAGTAGTGATACAAATATTCATAATGATGAAGCCAAAAGATGCAGAGTTGATAATGATAGTGCAACTTACTTGTGGCACTGCCATTTGGGTCATATTGTTGTAAAGCGCATGAAGAAACTCCATAATGATGGAATTTTGGAATCACTTGATTATGAATCACTTGGTACTTGGGAACCATGCCTTATGGGCAAGATGACTAGAACGCCGTTCTCCAGAACAATGGAGCGAGCAACAGATTTGTTGGAGATCATACATACTGATGTATGTGGTCCGATGAATGTTGAGGCTCGCGGGGCGTATCGTTATTTTCTCACCTTCACAGATGATTTGAGCAGATATGGGTATATCTACATAATGAAACATAAGTCTAAAACATTTGAAAAGTTCAAAGAATTTCAGAGTGAAATGGAAAATCGTCGTAACAAGAAAAATAAAGTTTCTATGATCTGATCATGGAGGAGAATATTTGATTTACGAGTTTGGTCTACATTTGAAACAATGCGGAATAGTTTCGCAACTCACGCCACCCGGAACACCACAACGTAATGGTGTGTCCGAACGTCGTAATCGTACTTTACTAGATATGGTGTGATCTTTGATGTCTCTTACTGATTTACCGCTATCGTTTTGGGGTTATGCTTTAGAGACGGCAGCATTCACGTTAAATAGGGCACCATCAAAATCCGTTGAGATGACGCCTTATGAACTGTGGTCTGGCAAGAAACCAAAGTTGTCGTTTCTTAAAGTTTGGGGCTGCGATGCTTCTGTGAAAAAGCTTCAACCTGATAAGCTCGAACCCAAATCGGAGAAATGTGTCTTCATAGGATACCCAAAGGAAACTGTTGGGTACACCTTCTATCACAGATCCGAAGGCAAGACTTTTGTTGCTAAGAATGGATCCTTTCTAGAGAAGGATTTTCTCGAGAAAAAAGTGAGTGGGAGGAAAGTAGTTCATCACGGAAACTAGTTCCTGTGACACATACACCAATTAGTGAGGAGGCTAATGATATTGATCATGAAATTTCAGATCAAGTTACTACTGAACCTCGTAGGTCAAGCAGAGTAAGATCCGCACCAGAGTGGTACGGTAATCCAATTCTGGAGGTCATGTTACTTGACCAAGGTGAACCTACGAATTATGAAGAAGTGATGGTGAGCCCAGATTCCGCAAAATGGCTTGAGGCCATGAAATCTGAGATGGGATCCATGTATGAGAACAAAGTGTGGACTTTGGTTGACTTGCCCGATGATCGGCAAGCCATAGAGAGTAAATAGATCTTCAAGAAGAAGACTGACGCTGACGGTAATGTTACTGTCTATAAAGCTCGACTTGTTGCGAAAGGTTTTCGACAAGTTCAAGGGGTTGACTACGATGAGACTTTCTCACCCGTAGCGATGCTTAAGTCCGTCTGAATCATGTTAGCAATTGCCGCATTTTACGATATGAAATTTCGCAAATGGATGTCAAAACTGCATTCCTGAATGGATTTCTAGAAGAAGAGTTGTATATGATGCAACCAGAAGGTTTTGTCGATCCAAAGGGAGCTAACAAAGTGTGCAAGCTCCAGCGATCCATTTATGGACTGGTACAAGCCTCTCGAAGTTGGAATAAACGTTTTGGTAGTTTGATCAAAGCATATGGTTTTATACAGACTTTTGGAGAAGCCTGTATTTACAAGAAAGCGAGTGGGAGCTCTGTAGCATTTCTGATATTATATGTGGATGACATATTACTAATTGGAAATGATATAGAATTTCTGGATAGCATAAAAGGTTACTTGAATAAGAGTTTTTCAATGAAAGACCTCGATGAAGCTGCTTACATATTGGGCATCAAGATCTATAGATAAGGATCAAGACGCTTGATAGGACTTCCACAAAGCACATACCTTGACAAAGTTTTGAAAAAGTTCAAAACGGATCAAGCAAAGAAAGGGTTCTTGCCTGTATTACAAGGTGTGAAATTGAGTCAGACTCAATGCCCGACCACTGCAGAAGATAGAGAGAAAATGAAAGATGTTTCCTATGCTTCAGCCATAGGCTCTATCATGTATGCAATGTTGTGTACCAGACTTGATGTGTGTCTTGCTATTAGCCTAGCAGGGAGGTACCCAAGATCCAGGAGTGGATCACTGTACAGCGGTCAAGAACATCCTGAAATACCTGAAAAGGACTAAGGATATGTTTCTCGTATATGGAGGTGACAAAGAGCTCGTTGTAAATGGTTATGTCAATGCAAGCTTTGACACTGATCCAGACGATTCTAAGTAGCAAACTGGATACGTGTTTACATTAAACAGTGGAGCTGTTAGTTGGTGCAGTTCTAAACAAAGCGTCGTGGCGGGATCTACGTGTGAAGTGGAATACATAGCTGCTTAGGAAGTAGCAAATGAAGGAGTTCATATCCGATCTAGGTGTCATACCTAGTGCATCGGGTCCAATGAAAATCTTTTGTGACAATACTGGTGCAATTGCCTTGGCAAAGGAATCCAGATTTCACAAGAGAACCAAGCACATCAAGAGATGCTTCAATTCCATCCGGGACCAAGTCTAGGTGGGAGACATAGAGATTTGCAAGATACATACGGATATGAATGTTGCAGACGCGTTGACTAAGCCTCTTCCACGAGCAAAACATGATCAGCACCAACACTCCATGTGTGTTAGAATCATTACTATGTAATCTAGATTATTGACTCTAGTGCAAGTGGGAGACTGAAGGAAATATGCCCTAGAGGCAATAATAAACTTATTATTTATTTCCTCACATCATGATAAATGTTTATTATTCATACTAGAATTGTATTAATCGGAAACATAATACATGTGTGAATACATAGACAAACATAGTGTCACTAGTATGCCTCTACTTGACTAGCTCGTTCATCAAAGATGGTTGAGTTTCCTAACCACAGACATGAGTTGTCATTTGATTAACGGGATCACATCATTAGGAGAATAATGTGGTTGACTTGACCCATTCCATTAGCTTAGCACTTGATCGTTTAGTATGTTGCTATTGCACTACTAGGAAAAGGGCTATAGATGGAATGGCCACTAATGGCGCACTGTACATGTGGTGCGCCATTACTAAATACTAATGGCGCACCATGTGTCGGTGCGCCATTAGTGTGAAAATACTAATGGCGCACCACATCCACGTTGCGCCATTAGTAAAAAAAAATTAATTTTTTCAAAACTACTAATGGCGCACCGTGGGATGGTGCGCCATTAGTAGTTCAACTAGTAATGGCGCACCACCCCACGGTGCGCCATTAGTAATTATGTTTCAAAATTTTTTTTCAAATTTTTTTTATTTTTATTTTTTAAACTACTAATGGCGCACCTGTGAGTG
>NC_057808.1:16153060-16154067 GCF_018294505.1 Triticum aestivum | reverse complement strand
TCCCACGGTGCGCCATTACTAGTTGAACTACTAATGGCGCACCACTCACAGGTGCGCCATTAGTAATTTTGTTACAAATTTTGTTTGTTTCAAAAAAAAATTCTTAAAATACTAATGGCGCACGGTTGGGGAGGTGCGCCATTACTAGGTGAACTACTAATGGCGCACCACCCCCACGGTGCGCCATTAGTAACTTGGCCCATTCCACCGAATGCACCCCCCCCCTTTTCAGTTTATAAAAAATAAAAGAAAATGATGGAAATGTCAAAAAAATAAAATAAAATAAGTTTCCCATGTGATATGTGGTCTAGTTGTTGGGAAAATTAACAAATATGACTTTCGACTTTATTTGCAAAATCTCTCTGGAATTTCTTAAAATGGGCATAACTTTTGCATACGAACTCGGATGAAAAAGTTTTTTATATGAAAAATCATCTACTCGAAAAGTTACATCCGAATTTAACCAGGGGAACCCCGTTAAACATTTTCAAAATCCTCAAAAACCTAACAGAAAAAAAGATACAGGGCTTTTAAGATCTGGAGATGTAAAAAATTTCAAAAAAAAATCAAACTTACTAATGGCGCACCTGCCCATGGTGCGCCATTACTATCTTCCCGCCTTCAAAATTCAAAATAAATTAAAAAAGTAAAAAAAAAGTTACTAATGGCGCACCTGCCCATGGTGCGCCATTAGTATCTTCCCGCCTTCAAAATTCAAAATAAATCAAAAAAAAAAGTTACTAATGGCGCACCTGCCCATGGTGCGCCATTAGTATCTTCCCGCCTTCAAAATTCAAAATAAGTCAAAAAAATAAAAAATAAAAGTAATGGCGCACCTGCCCAGGGTGCGCCATTACTATGCCGTATATATGGCTGGGCGTGTCCTCTCCTCCTTACCTCTTCATTCTTCTCCTCCACTCCACCTCTCCTCCACTTCATCTCCTTCTCCCTCCTCTCCGGTGAGCTCCTCCTCCCTCCTCTCCGGTGAGCTCCTCCTCCCTCCTCTC
>NC_057808.1:16124332-16152719 GCF_018294505.1 Triticum aestivum | reverse complement strand
TCCTCTCCGGTGAGCTCCTCCTCCCTCCTCTTCGGTGAGCTCCTCCTCCCTCCTCTTCGGTGAGCTCCCCTCATGGTTTCTCCTTCCTCCTCTCCGATGCTCCGGTGAAATCCTCTCCGGCGACCTCCTCCTCCTCTCCGGCGATGTAGGCGAGCACCTCTCCGGCGACCTCCTCCTCCTCCTCTCCGGCGAACTCCTCTCCGGTAAAAGAACACGGCAAAAGAACGTACAAGATCCAAAAACAGGAACAAAATTTGAAATAATATCGTGCAAAAAAATGAGCCAAAAAAACGAGCAAAAAATGGGCAAAAAAATCGCGATCCAGATCCAAATTCAAAAATAGCAAAGGATACTAATGGCGCATCACTAAACAGTGCGCCATTAGTATGCCGAAGTTACTAATGGCGCATCCTGTTGTTGTGCGCCATTAGTATGCCAAAGCACCTGGGTATAGATGGCCCCCTGGGAGGCATACTAATGGCCCACTGTTGTATATACTAATTGCGCATCTAGGGTGCGCCATTGGTATACCAGATACTAATGGCGTGGCACTAATGGCGCACCACTAATGCGCCATTAATGGCCAAATTAGGTGCGCATTAGTAGGCCTTTTCCTAGTAGTGTTGCTTTCTTCATGACTTATACATGTTCCTATGACTATGAGATTATGCAACTCCCGTTTACCAGAGGAACACTTTGTGTGCCACCAAACGTCACAACATAACTTGGTGATTATAAAGGTGCTCTACAGGTGTCTCCGAAGGTACTTGTTGAGTTGGCGTATTTCGAGATTAGGATTTGTCACTCCGATTGTCGGAGAGGTATCTCTGGGCCCTCTCGGTAATGCACATCACTATAAGACTTGCAAGCAATGTGACTAATGAGTTAGTTGCGGGATGATGCATTACGTAAACAAGTAAAGAGACTTGCCGGTAACGAGATTGAACTAGGTATTGAGATACCGACGATCGAATCTCGGGCAAGTAACATACCGATGACAAAGGGAACAACGTATGTTGTTATGCGGTTTGACCGATAAAGATCTTCGTAGAATATGTAGGAGCCAATATGAGCATCGAGGTTCCGCTATTGGTTATTGACCGGAGATGTGTCTCGGTCATGTCTACATAGTTCTCGAACCCGTAGGGTCCGCACGCTTAAAGTTTGGTGACGATCGGTATTATGAGTTTTTGTGTTTTGATGTAACGAAGGAAGTTCAGAGTCTCGGATATGATCACGGACATGACGAGGAGTATAAAAATGGTCGAGACGTAAAGATCGATATATTGGACGACTATATTCGGACACCGGAAGTGTTCCGGGTGATTTCGGAGAAAACCGGAGTGCCCGAGGGGTTACCGGAACCCCCCGGGGAAGTATTGGGCCTTAGTGGGCCTGAGGGGAGAGAGAGGGCAGCAGCCCAGGAGGTGGCGCGCCCCTCCCATGAGGAGTACGAATTGGACTAGGGGAGGGGGCGCAGCCCCTCTTTCCTTCTCCCTCTCCCTCTCTTTCCTTCCCCCTTCCCTGTTCCTAGTTGGACTAGGAAAGGGGAGTCCTACTCCTACTAGGAGGAGGAATCCCCCCTCCTTGACGCGCCCCAAGGGCCGGCCGGCCTCCCCCCTTGCTCCTTTATATACGGGGGCAAGGGGGCACCTCTAGACACAACAATTGATCTCTTGATCTCTTAGCCGTGTGAGGTGCCCCCCTCCACCAAATTCCACCTCGGTCATATCGTAGCGGTGCTTAGGCGAAGCCCTATGTTGGTAGCAACATCATCACCGTCATCACGCCGTCGTGCAGACGGAACTCTCCCGTGAAGCTCTGTTGGATCGGAGTTCGCGGGAGGTCATCGAGCTGAACGTGTGCTGAACTCGGAGGTGCCGTACGTTCGGTACTTGGATCGGTCGGATCGTGAAGACGTACGACTACATCAACCGCGTTGTGCTAACGCTTCCGCTTTGGGTCTATGAGGGTACGTGGACAACACTCTCCCCTCTCGTTGCTATGCATCTCCATGATCCTGCGTGTGCATAGGAAATTTTTTGAAATTACTACGTTTCCCAACAGTGGCATCTGAGTCAGGTTTTATGCGTAGATGTTATATGCACGAGTAGAACACAAGTGAGTTGTGGGCGATACAAGTCATACTGCTTACCAGCATGTCATACTTTGGTTCGGCGGTATTGTTGGATGAAGCGGCCCGGACCGACATTATGCGTACGCTTACGCGAGACGGGTTCTACAGACGTGCTTTGCACATAGGTGGCTAGCGGGTGTCAGTTTCTCCAACTTTAGTTGAACCGAGTGTGGCTACGCCCGGTCCTTGAGAAGGTTAATACAACACTAACTTGACAAACTATCCTTGTGGTTTTGATGCGTAGGTAAGAACGGTTCTTGCTCAACCCGTAGCAGCCACGTAAAACTTGCAACAACAAAGTAGAGGATGTCTAACTTGTTTTTGTAGGGCATGTTGTGATGTGATATGGTCAAGGCATGATGTTATATTTTATTGTATGAGATGATCATGTTTTGTAACTGAGTTATCGGCAACTGGCAGGAGCCATATGGTTGTCGCTTTATTGTATGCAATGCAATCGCCCTGTAATTGGTTTACTTTATTACTATGCGGTAGCGATAGTCGTAGAAGCAATAGTTGGCGAGATGACAACGATGCTACGATGGAGATCAAGGTGTCGCTCCGGTGACGATGGTGATCATGACGGTGCTTCGGAGATGGAGATCACAAGCACAAGATGATGATGGCCATATCATATCACTTATATTGATTGCATGAGATGTTTATCTTTTATGCATCTTATTTTGCTTTGATTGACGGTAGCATTATAAGATGATCTCTCACTAAATTTTAAGATAAAAGTGTTCTCCCTGAGTATGCACCATTGCCAAAGTTTGTCGTGCCGAGACACCACGTGATGATCGGGTGTGATAAGCTCTACGTTCATCTGCAACGGGTGCAAGCCAATTTTGCACACGCAGAATACTCGGGTTAAACTTGACGATCCTAGCATATGCAGATATGGCCTCGGAACACTGAGACCGAAAGGTCGAGTGTGAATCATATAGTAGATATGACCAACATAGTGATGTTCACCATTGAAAACTACTCCATCTCACGTGATGATCGGATATGGTTTAGTTGATTTGGATCACGTGATCAGTTAGATGATTAGAGGGATGTCTATCTAAGTGGGAGTTCTTAAGTAATATGATTAATTGAACTTAAATTTATCATGAACTTAGTACCTGATAGTATTTTGCTTGTCTATGTTGATTGTAGATAGATGGCTCGTGCTGTTGTTCCGTTGAATTTTAATGCGTTCCTTGAGAAAGCAAAGTTGAAAGATGATGGTAGCAATTACATGGACTGGGTCCGTAACTTGAGGATTGTCCTCATTACTGCACAGAAGAATTACGTCCTGGAAACACCGCTGGGTGCCATGCAGATGCAACTGACAACGTTAAGAACGTCTAGCAGAGCAAAGCTGATGACTACTCGATAGTTCAGTGTGCCATGCTTTACGGCTTAGAACTGGGACTTCAACGACGTTTTGAACGTCATGGAGCATATGAGATGTTCCAGGAGTTGAAGTTAATATTTCAAGCAAATGCTTGGATTGAGAGATATGAAGTCTCCAATAAGTTATACAGCTGCAAGATGGAGGAGAATAGTTCTTTCAATGAACATATACTCAAAATGTCTGGGTATAACAATCACTTGATTCAACTGGGAGTTAATCTTCCGGACGATAGAGTCATTGACAGAATTCTTCAATCACTGCCACCAAGCTACAAGAGCTTCGTGATGAACTATAATATGCAAGGGATGGATAAGACAATTCCTGAGCTCTTCGCAATGCTAAAGGCTACGGAGGTAGAAATCAAGAAGGAGCATCAAGTGTTGATGGTTAACAAGATCACCAGTTTTAAGAAAAAGGGCAAAGGGAAGAAGAAGGGGAACTTCAAGAAGAACAGCAAACAAGTTGCTGCTCAAGAGAAGAAACCCAAGTCTAGACCTAAGCCTGAGACTGTGTGCTTCTACTGCAAGCAGACTGGTCACTGGAAGCGGAACTGCCCCAAGTATTTGGTGGATAAGAAGGATGGCAAGGTGAACAAAGGTATATGTGATATACATGTTATTGATGTGTACCTTACTAGAGCTCACAGTAGCACCGGGTATTTGATACTGGTTCTGTTGCTAATATTTGCAAGTAGAAACAGGGACTATGGATTAAGCGAAGACTAGCTAAGGACGAGGTGATGATGCGCGTGGGAAATGGTTCCAAAGTCGATGTGATTGCCGTCGGCACACTACCTCTACATCTACCTTCGGGATTAGTTTTAGACCTAAATAATTGTTATTTGCTGTCAGCGTTAAGCATGAACATTATATCTGGATCTTGTTTGATGCGAGACGGCTATTCATTTAAATCTGAGAATAATGGTTGTTCTATTTATACGAGTAATATCTTTTATGGTCATGCACCCTTGAAGAGTGGTCTATTTTTGTTGAATCTCGATAGTAGTGATACACATATTCATAATGTTGAAGCCAAAAGATGCAGAGTTGACAATGATAGTGCAACTTACTTGTGGCACTGCCATTTGGGTCATATTGCTGTAAAGCGCATGAGGAAACTCCATAATGATGGACTTTTGGAATCACTTGATTATGAATCACTTGGTACTTGTGAACCATGCCTTATGGGCAAGATGACTAAAACGCCGTTCTCCGGAACAATGGAGCGAGCAACAGATTTGTTGGAGATCATACATACTGATGTATGTGGTCTGATGAATGTTGAGGCTCGCGGCGGGTATCGTTATTTTCTCACCTTCACAGATGATTTGAGCAGATATGGGTATATCTACTTAATGAAACATAAGTCTGAAACATTTGAAAAGTTCGAAGAATTTAAGGGTGAAGTGGAAAATCATCGTAACAGGAAAATTAAAGTTTCTATGATATGATCGTGGAGGAGAATATTTGATATATGTGTTTGATCTACATTAAAAACAATGCGGAATAGTTTCGCAACTCACGGCAGCCGGAACACCACAACGTAATGGTGTGTCCGAACGTCGTAATCATACTTTACTAGATATGGTGTGATCTTTGATGTCTCTTACTGATTTACCGCTATCGTTTTGGGGTTATGCTTTAGAGACGGCTGCATTCACGTTAAATAGGGCACCATCAAAATGCATTGAGACGACGCCTTATGAACTATGGTCTGGCAAGAAACCAAAGTTGTCGTTTCTTAAAGTTTGGGGCTGCGATGCTTATGTGAAAAAGCTTCAACCTGATAAGCTCGAACCCAAATTGGAGAAATGTGTCTTCATAGGATACCCAAAGGAAACTGTTGGGTACACCTTCTATCACATATCCGAAGGCAATTCTTTTGTTGCTAAGAATGGATCCTTTCTAGAGAAGGATTTTCTCTAGAAAGAAGTGAGTGGGAGGAAAGTAGAACTTGATGAAGTAACTGTACCTACTCCCTTATTGGAAAGTAGTTCATCACGGAAACCAGTTCCTGTGACACCTACACCAATTAGTGAGGAAGCTAATGATATTGATCATGAAATTTCAGATGAAGTTACTACTGAACCTCGTAGGTCAACCAGAGTAAGATCCGCACCAGAGTGGTACGGTAATCCAATTCTGGAGGTCATGTTACTTGACCAAGGTGAACCTACGAATTATGAAGAAGCGATGGTGAGCCCAGATTCCGCAAAATGGCTTGAGGCCATGAAATCTGAGATGGGATCCATGTATGAGAACAAAGTGTGGACTTTGGTTGACTTGCCCGATGATCGGCAAGCCATAGAGAATAAATGGATCTTCAAGAAGAAGACTGACGCTGACGGTAATGTTACTGTCTATAAAGCTCGACTTGTTGCGAAAGGTTTTCGACAAGTTCAAGGGGTTGACTACGATGAGACTTTCTCACCCGTAGCGATGCTTAAGTCTGTCTGAATCATGTTAGCAATTGCCGCATTTTATGATATGAAATTTGGCAAATGGATGTCAAAACTGCATTCCTGAATGGATTTCTGGAAGAAGAGTTGTATATGATGCAACCAAAAGGTTTTGTCGATCCAAAGGGAGCTAACAAAGTGTGCAAGCTCCAGCAATCCATTTATGGACTGGTGCAAGCCTCTCGAAGTTGGAATAAACGTTTTGATAGTTGGATCAAAGCATATGGTTTTATACAGACTTTTGGAGAAGCCTGTATTTACAAGAAAGTGAGTGGGAGCTCTGTAGCATTTCTGATATTATATGTGGATAACATATTACTAATTGGAAATGATATAGAATTTCTGGATAGCATAAAAGGATACTTGAATAAGAGTTTTTCAATGAAATACCTCGGTGAAGCTGCTTACATATTGGGCATCAAGATCTATAGAGATAGATCAAGACGCTTGATAGGACTTTCACAAAGCACATACCTTGACAAAGTTTTGAAAAAGTTCAAAATGGATCAAGCAAAGAAAGGGTTCTTGCCTGTATTACAAGGTGTGAAATTGAGTCAGACTCAATGCCCCACCACTGCAGAAGATAGAGAGAAAATGAAAGATGTTCCCTATGCTTCAGCCATAGGCTCTATCATGTATGCAATGCTATGTACCAGACCTGATGTGTGTCTTGCTATTAGCCTAGCAGGGATGTACCAAAGTAATCCAGGAGTGGATCACTGGACAGCGGTCAAGAACATCTGAAATACCTGAAAAGGACTAAGGATATGTTTCTCGTATATGGAGGTGAAAAAGAGCTCGTTGTAAATGGTTACGTCAATGCAAGCTTTGACACTGATCCAGACGATTCTAAGTCGCAAACCGGATACGTGTTTACATTAAACAGTGGAGCTGTCAGTTGGTGCAGTTCTAAACAAAGCGTCGTGGTGGGATCTACGTCTGAAGTGGAATACATAGCTGCTTCGGAAGCAGCAAATGAAGGAGTCTGGATGAAGGAGTTCATATCCGATCTAGGTGTCATACCTAGTGCATCGGGTCCAATGAAAATCTTTTGTGACAATACTGGTGGAATTGCCTTGGCAAAGTAATCTAGATTTCACAAGAGAACCAAGCACATCAAGAGATGCTTCAATTCCATCCGGGACCAAGTCCAGGTGGGAGACATAGAGATTTGCAAGATACATACGGATATGAATGTTGCAGACGCGTTGACTAAGCCTCTTCCACGAGCAAAACATGATCAGCACCAACACTCCATGGGTGTTAGAATCATTACTATGTAATCTAGATTATTAACTCTAGTGCAAGTGGGAGACTGAAGGAAATATGCCCTAGAGGCAATAATAAACTTATTATTTATTTCCTCATATCATGATAAATGTTTATTATTCATACTAGAATTGTATTAATCGGAAACATAATACATGTGTGAATACATAGACAAACATAGTGTCACTAGTCTGCCTCTAATTAACTAGCTCGTTGATCAAAGATGGTTGAGTTTCCTAACCATAGACATGAGTTGTCATTTGATTAGCGGGATCACATCATTAGGAGAATGATGTGGTTGACTTGACCCATTCCGTTAGCTTAGCACTTGATCGTTTAGTATGTTGCTATTGCTTTCTTCATGACTTATACATGTTCCTGTGACTATGAGATTATGCAACTCCCGTTTACCGGAGGAACACTTTGTGTGCTACCAAACGTCACAACCTAACTGGGTGATTATAAAGGTGCTCTACAGGTGTCTCCGAAGGTACTTGTTGAGTTGGCATATTTCGAGATTAGGATTTGTCACTCCGATTGTCGGAGAGGTATCTCTGGGCCCTCTCGGGAATGCACATCACTATAAGACTTGCAAGCAATGTGACTAATGAGTTAGTTGTGGGATGATGCATTACGTAAACGAGAAAAGAGACTTGCCGGTAACGAGATTGAACTAGGTATTGAGATACCAACGATTGAATCTCGGGCAAGTAACATACCGATGACAAGGGGAACAACGTATGTTATTATGCGGTTTGACCGATAAAGATCTTCGTAGAGTATGTAGGAGCCAATATGAGCATCCAGGTTCCGCTATTGGTTATTGACCAGAGACGTGTCTCGGTCATGTCTACATAGTTCTCGAACCCATAGGGCCCGCACGCTTAAAGTTTGGTGACGATCGGTATTATGAGTTTTTGTGTTTAGATGTACCGAAGGTAGTTCGGAGTCCCGGATATGATCACGGACATGACGAGGAGTCTCGAAATGGTTGAGACGTAAAGATCGATATATTGGACGACTATATTCGGGTACTGGAAGTGTTCCGGGTGATTTCGGAGAAAACCGGAGTGCTGGAGGGGTTACCAGAACCCCTCGGGGAAGTATTGGGCCTTAGTGGGCCTGAGGGGAGAGAGAGCAGCAGCCCAGGAGGTGGCGCGCCCCCTCCCATGAGGAGTCTGAATTGGACTAGGGGAGGGGGCGCAGCCCCTCTTTCCCTCTCCCTCTCCCTCTCTTTCCTTCCCCCTTCCCTCTTCCTAGTTGGACTAGGAAAGGGGAGTCCTACTCCTACTAGGAGGAGGACTCCTCCTCCTTGGCGCGCCCCAAGGGCCGGCCGGCCTCCCCCTTGCTCCTTTATATACGGGGGCAAGGGGGCACCTCTAGACACAACAATTGATCTCTTGATCTCTTAGCCGTGTGCGGTGCCCCCCTCCACCATATTCCACCTCGGTCATATCGTAGCGGTGCTTAGGCAAAGCCCTGCGTCGGTAGCAACATCATCACCGTCATTATTCCATGGTGCTGACGGAACTCTCCCGTGAAGCTCTGCTGGATCGGAGTTCGCGGGACGTCATCGAGCTGAACGTGTGCTGAACTCGGAGGTGTCGTACGTTCGGTACTTGGATCGGTCGCATCGTGAAGACGTATGACTACATCAACCGCGTTGTGATAACGCTTCCGCTTTCGGTCTATGAGGGTACGTGGACAACAATCTCCCCTCTCGTTGCTATGCATCACCATGATCCTGTGTGTGCGTCGGATTTTTTTTGAAATTACTACGTTCCCCAACACTCAGGGGGGTGGAGGTTGAAGATGAACTGCAGGCCCTTGATTTCGTATCCAACGGCTACCAAATCGACTGACCAGAGAGGAAAAAGTCAGTCGACTGACGTGTAGCCTCACCTCTAGTGTGTTCAGTTTCGATAGTAAAATTCAGTTTCGACAGCAAAATTCAGTTTCGACAGTTAAGTTCAGTTTCGACAGTTAAATTCAGTTTCGACAGTTAAGTTCAGAGATGAGCGGCTGATGTATACATCTAGCACTTTGTGGTTATGTAGTTTACGTCATCTATTGGAGATGCTATTAGAATTCCACTCAGGTCAACATTGTCTCTCTTGTCCTGCTTCAGCCTCGGCGTCGTACAACTCACCGGACCTGCTCCAATGACGAAACCCTCCATCACAGCGGAGCAGTACCTCGGGCTCCATCTCTAGACGCCTAAGATCTTCTTCCCCTCCTCCGACAGCCAAGTCAGCCGGAGCATCCTCACCGGCCAACCCAATCACGCTGAGATCGACATGGCTTCGCCAAAGAGGTTGTACACTTCTTGTGGTTTGACTTAATCTCACCATGCTTCTTTGCATCCTGTGATCTTCCAATTCTTGTGAACCAAACACCCAGATTGGCAGAAATCCTGTGTTTTTAAATTCTCTGTTTTGCACGTGCATTCCTATCCTATTCCTGTCTATTTCCTATCCCTGCATTGTTAGAATACTCAAATTCAAACAAGCCCTTACACAATTAGTTCTGTTACAGATATGTGTCAAAGAAAACCTTGTGTGGTTTGTCCTACTCCTGCGGTGCTGTGTTCCACCCCAGCTCAGCTGCTCCAACGGCGAAAGGGTTCACCACAGCAGGGATCCGCTCTCCAGACTGTCTTTCGCCGCCTCAGATCTTCTTCCCCACCGCCGGCAGCCACGACAACTGCATTACCATCATCAACTGAGCAGATGACCTTGAGGACTACACGGGTCCGCAAGAGAGGTTGCACTCTTCCGTGTCTGCTTACGTTATGCATCGCTTAATATGATGACATGCTACTTTATCGTCGTGTTCACATATTAGACTCCGACTCAGGTCCAAACTTATGCTGAAACTTGAGTTTTTAAATGGTTGTGGGGTACATATTGGGGCAGCAATCAGTACTATCTGTCTACTATCTGTTTAATCTCGGGTGTCTACTATGAGTTTCATGTTGGGTGCAAACAAACATTAAAGGAGCCATTATCTGTATTTTTTAACTAAAGCTATTATCTGACTGCTATCATTAGTTTTGGGTCTATCCACAGTTTGCTACCATCACTCTGGATTTGTGCATGCATTCCTTACATAATCTCACTATGTTTTATTCCTATGCATGTCAGTTATTCTACACAATGGAACTGAACATGTAGAGCAAAAGAGACGAGCCTTGCGTGGCAATAAAATTTCATGCAGACATCGCTCCATGGTGGGCGCAAAGGCAGCCCCCCTCCACCCATTTCGGATCGTAATCAAGAGGAAGATAACTGTTCTGAGGGGGATTCAGAAGCAGAAGACCACTCCTATTTACCCCATGAGGTCTTCTCTCTAACTTGGCATGCTGATGTTGGTAATATCATGCATATGGTGCCTTGCATTGCTTACTGTATACATCAAAGATGTCATCTGCTTAGTTTAGACATGCTTTGTGTCAATGCCATCTGTTTAGTTTCTTTATCATATATGTGAATCATGCAATGCCATCTTGTTTAGCCAGGCATCATGGATGTGAATTTTGCAATGCCACCCTGGTTAGCCAGTCATCTTATATGTGAATTATATCATGACATCATTTTTTATTACGTGTTAAATTTGTCAACAATTTTAGTACATTCAATTACTCTTCCTGTGCATCAGCCATTCGGCACGGTCATGGAAAAATCTGGAGTGGAAACAAGGTCTTCAGAGCAGACAATGCTATCTGACGAAGCGCATGTCTTGCTGGTTACAGATAGCTCCTCAGAGGAGTATTCAGAGGCAGATGACCAGTCCTATTCCCCCCCCCCCCGAGGTGCATGCTCTAACTAGGCAGGGTTATGTTGCTCATATCGTGCGTATGGTATCTTGCATTGCTATGTCATTTGCTTAGTTTAGACATGCTTTGTGTGAATGCCACATGTTTAGTGTCTAATTACCATATATGTGATTTATGCAATGCCATCTTGTTGCAAGACATTATATATGTGAATTATGCAATGCTATCTTGTTGCAAGGCATTATATATGTGAATTATGCAATGCCATGCTGTTTAGCCAAGCGTCATATATGTGAATTATATCATGCCGTCCTTTTTTTGTATTTCTCATTGCTTTTGTCGACAATGTTTGTATATTCAACTGCTCTTCCTGTGCATCAGCCATTTGAATTGGTGATGGAGAAATCTGGAGTGAAAACAAGGTCTTTAGAGCAGACAATGCTACCTGGTGAAGCAGATATCTTGCTGGTTACAGATAGCTCTTCATAGGAGGATACAGAGGCAGATGACCAGTCCTATTATCCTCCTGAGGTGTATGCTCAAACTTGGCAGGGTTATATTACTCATATCATGCATATGTTGTATTGCAATGCTTAGTTTTTACATCATATACACGATATGGAATGCCATCTCATTAGTTGACACATCATATATGAGATTGCCCTCTGCTCACTTCCTTAGTATATAAATCATATATTTGAATTATATTATGCCATGATGTTTACATAGACAGCATGTATCTGAATTATGGCATGCTAACCCATTTTCTAAAGACATAATATAGTTATATCATCTCATCCTGTTCACATAGTCATCATATTTTGAATTATGGCATTCTATCCGTGAATTATATCATGTCATCATGTTTCCATCGACGACATGTTTGTGATTTATGGCATGCCAACCACATTAATAGACACATCGTATAGTTATATCATGTCATCCTGTTTACATAGTCATCATATTTTGAAGTATGTCATTCTATCCTGTTTAGTTAGTCATCATACATGTGAAATTGTCTCATGCTATCCTGTTTAATTAGCCATCATATATGTGAAATTACGTCCTGCTATTCTGTTTGCTTAGACAACATAAATGTGAATTATTCCATGCCCTGTTTTCTTCCCTACTATCCATTACACCTTTCTATCTTACAATGTCTGTACATTTAATTACTTTTCTTGTTTATCAGCCATTTCAATTGGAGGGACTGATGGCAGTATCTGTGGGAGTAAAAACATGGTCTTCAGAAAAGATCGTGCTACCTGTCGATGCAGATAGAACCACGGTTGTACTTGCCCAAGAACCAGCACCACCACACATAACCCACACTCATGCAGATTGTACCCCTACCCAGTTGGACAGAGAACTAGCTACACCCCTTCTAACCCCAACCCCAGCAGATAGACACCCAGTTCCCGTTGACACAGCACCGTCTCCACCACAGAGCACCCAAACACGAGCAGTTAGTAAGGCAACTGCAGTGCCCAAATCACGAGGACCACCACTCCGAACCCGAAGTCAACGCTTAAGGCAGAAGAAGAATTGTTCTCAGGTCAGGTTCCGTAGCTATGGTTCATACTACTTTGCTCTTGCATCACTGTATTTACTGATACCAACTAATTTCAAATTTGAAGGATGCAATTGAAACTCCAATGGCGCAACAGGTATGTTTTAAACCTGTTTCTTCAACGTGTTTGGTTGTTTGCTGTTGTAACTTGCTCTATGTTGATTTCAGTTTCAATTGAATAAACAGTTATGTTCTCATGCCATGCACATTACAAGTGTTGTTATTGTTGTGTAGTTTCCCACACTTATATTCTGTCTATGCTGCTTTGTCTTAAATAGATATGATTCGAACTGTATCTATCTTGATTTGGCAACATAAACTAGAATGATATAGACCATACAGTGACCATACTACATAGATATATGTTTGTTTCATGTTGTTATCCTGTCCACCTTACTACTGAACTGGTTTACCAAAATGAGTTTCATATACTACATTGTAAACCTGAGATGTGTTTGTTTGTTTCTCTTTTAGAACACGGATAAAATATTGGAGAAGAGCACCCTGTTATGCAATGGTAAAGGAAGTAATGCAGATAAGGTTCAAGATAGTGAGACATCCCTGTTGGTCTCCAAGAAAGCTGATAAAAACTATATTGAAGACACTGAGACAACCCCAAAGTCCTGTCTTTATGTAGTGTTCGAGTTAGTGCCTACCACTGCTGGCACCAGCTCTTCGAACTCGTTGCCTGAATCAGTTCGGCTTCTTGAGTCTCAACTTCAAGTTGAAAGGCATCGATCAGATGTTATGCGACAGGAAACCGAAGGACTAAGGAAGTCCTTGCAGAATTCAGATGCATACTTTCTGGTGCAACAGCAAGCGCTGGAGGACTTAAGCGCCAAACAAGAGAAAGTTAATAAGCTTGCTAAGCATCTTGCCAGCATTATGGGTACCCAGGATATTGTTTCTTGAGCTCTTCTGAAGTGGTTTCAGTTCTGGACTTGTTTTGCTGCGACGTTTATATGCTGCTGTGTTCCCTATATTTGCATTGGTGGCGAACTTTGATGCCCAGTGGATGTAATATGTGTAATAGCCGTGATAGCCTAGTGTAAGTTGCTTGCTTATTTATTTCCTTGTTGTCTTGTTTATTAGTTTGCTTGTAGTCAGTGCAGTTCTTTTTCTGCGGTTTGCTAGTGGCTGCAATAACCTATTTTTTAAAACTAGGCCACAATAACCATGGGCTAATATTTACTGTAGTGACACTTGGCCTCCTACGGGCCGTAGAAACAGTGGGCCTTCTACGGGCCGTATAAACAGTGGGCCTTCTACGGGCCGTAGAAACAATGGGCCTTCTACGGGCCGTATCATCTATGGGCCTTATATGGGCCATATTATCGATTGGCCAAACATGGGCCAAACAGACCGCATTCTGGCCATAAACGGGCTAGAGTTGGAATCGTCCGTTCATGGGCCGACCATAATGGGCCATCGTTAATAGGCCGTATTTGATGACACTATGAAAACGGCCCAACGTATTAACGGACCATTAACGGGCCGACTGTAACCACGGGCTGAATTTGGCCCACAAGCAGAAAATGACAGTAACGGGCCGTAACTAAACGAATGCTGGAAAATAGCCCAAGAATAAATGGGCTCTGAGAAGGCCGAAAGATAACATGGGCTGGAAACGGCCCAACGGAATAACGGGCCGTTAATGGGTATAAAGTGATACATTGTTCTTTACAGGCCAGTTTCACCACGGGTCGTTAATGGGTGTAAAGTGATACACTGTTCATTACGGGCCAGTTTCACCACGGGCCGTTAATAGGCCAAGAGTTACATAGGGCCTCATATGGGCCGAAAGACGTCATGGGCCATACATGGGCCAGAAGTGAAAACGGGCTGGAATCATATTGGATGGCCCAGATGACGCTACTGGGCCTAATTCGAATAGGGCGTAACGGGCCTTGGGTTAGCCGGCCGTAAATGGGCTATATGCGAACAGGCCGTTAACAGGCTTTCCATGGGCCGGGCCGCCACCTTTTGACCAAGTCAAACGGGCCGGCCTTTTCATAGGAATGGGCCTTTGTTGGGCCGTGCCACGTGTCGACGTATCATAGGCGCCTTCTTTCCAATGATTGGATGACATCTGTCCCAGCGATGAGCCGACACGTGTTTCCTCCAGCCAATGATGATTTTACACGTGGAAAATCCCCATTGGTCGAGGCTGTTAACGGGTTATCGGATCCAAAACCCAACCCGATAGCTTAATGGCGTTCCGTTACGGTGGATGCCACGTGTCGGTCACCCTTGACGAAAGCACTTCTGTGACGCGCGATTTATCGTCATGGAAGTGGACACTTCCGTGATGATAATTTTGGTAATGTCATGGAACACTTCTACGACAGCATAGGTATGGCTATCTTGATTCTGTCATAAAATCGTCATGGATGTACATGCATGACAGAAAACGCGACCTACCGTGACAAACACGTATCATCACGGAACTGTATTTTTTGTAGTTATGCGCCTATGATGGGGTGATGGATTATGGTAGTTAGGAGGGTGCGTGTCACATAGAGGGAGAACAAGGCCGGAGAGTGTTAGATGGGTCTATGTAGCGCGAGCGAGACATGTGTATGTGTGAACCAGGGAGATATAAAGTTTGAGAGAGATAGAGGAGCCCCGATAAGGCTGAGTGGTGCGTCAGATAGCTGAGAGGGGAAAAGAGATGTTCCATCCGCTCGATAATGCAGTGCATATAAATTTTTTAGAAGTCGAACTTTGGAAACTTTGACTAGGTTTACGCAAATATCATTTATATCTACAATACCAAAGATACATCATACGAAACTACATCTCATGATGAATCTAATGGTATATGTTTGCCGTTCTAGATGTAAATGTTTTCTCCACGTACATGGTCAAACTTTGTGATGTTTGACTTTTCAGTAAATCTATATGCTATGGACCGAAGAGAGTGCCTAAGTCGAGAGAGATCAAGTGTGTGTGACGGAGAATGAGTGAGTGTGCAAAAAGAGTATGTGTGTGAAAGAGAAAGGGACAACAAATGATAAATTAGAGAGAGAGAGTGTGTGTTTTTTTCTTATGCAAACATATCACGCATGCATCTCCGAGATAGAAAAGCGAGGTAATTAGATACATGAAGATAGCTAGTGCGTGATTGTTTGCAATGGAGAGAGACACCCCTATAGCACATGTCCAATAGAGGTCTGGCCAACAAGGAACAAAGGTCGAGAGGGACGTATGGAGAAGATGGACGCATGGGGAGGGAGAGAGGGTGTGTTTGTGATAGAGAGATCCCCTCGAGATTGTGAGGGGACTATATGGGTGGGAGATCGAGGGACGAGGTGTGTGTGCGGTAGAAAGATACCGCGAGAGCAATCGGGTAGACCATGCACATGTTTGTGATGGAGACTAAGAATGAGCTAGTCATATACATATAGGGGGGACAGCGTGTGCCTACAATTGAGTGAGATACATACTTGGCTAGGCATGAGATTGTGTGTGTGTGAGTGAGATGGAGAGAGAAGGAGGGATAGAGATAGAGTTTTAGATGGGTATATCAAGTGCGAGTGAGATATGCATGTGTATGTGTGACCCAGGGAGATGGAGAATTTGAGAGAGAGAGGGAAGAGCTCCGAGACGGTAGAGTGGTGTGTGGGAGAGTTACAGGCAACGAGCCTGGGAATTTGTGTGCGTACGATGAGGTGCATTATTTCATGCCCTGTTTGGTTAGACAACATAAATGTGAATTATTTCATGCCCTGTTTTCTTCCCTACTATCCATTGCACCTGTCTATCTTACAATGTATGTACATTCAATTACTTTTCTTGTTTATCAGCCATTTCAATTGGAGGGGGTGATGGCAGTATCTGTGGGAGTAAAAACACGGTCTTCAGAAAAGATCGTGCTACTTGTCGATGGAGATAGAACCACGGTTGTACTTGCCCAAGAACCAACCCCACCACACATGACCCAGACTCATGCAGATTGTACCCCTACCCAGTTGGACAGAGAACCAGCTACACCCCTTCTAACCCCAACCCCAGAAGATAGTAACCCAGTTCCCATTGACACAGCACCGTCTCCACCACAGAGCACCCAAACACGAGCAGTTAGTAAGGCAACTGCAGTACCCAAAGCACGAGGACCACCACTCCGAACCCCAAGTCAACGCTTAAAGCAGAAGAAGAATTGTTCTCGGGTCAGGTTCCGTAGCTATGGTTCATACTACTTTGCTCTTGCATCACTGTATTTACTCATACCAACTAATTTAAAATTTGAAGGATGCAGCTGAAACTCCAATGGCGCAACAGGTATGTTTTAAACCTGTTTCTTTAATGTGTTTGCTGTTGTAACTTGCTCTATGTTGATTTCAATTTCAATTGAATAAACAGTTATATTCTCATGCCATGCACCTTACAAGTGTTGTTATTGCTGTGTAGTTTCCCACACTTATATTTTGTCTAAGCTGCTTTGTCTTAAATAGATATGATTCGAACTGTATCTATCTTGATTTGGCAACATAAACTAGAATGACATAGACCATACAGTGACCATATTACATAGATATATGTTTGTTTCATGCTGTTATTCTGTCCACCTTACTACTGAACTGGTTTACCAAAATGAGTTTCATATACTACATTGTAAACCCGTGATGTGTTTGTTTGTTTCTCTTTTATAATGCGGATAAAATATTGGAGAAGAGTACCCCCGTTATGCAATGGTATAGGAAGTAATGCAGATAAGGTTGAAGATAGTGAGACATCCCTGTTGGTCTCCAAGAAAGCTGATAAAAACTATATTGAAGACACTAAGACAACCCGAAAGTCATGTCTTGATGTAGTGTTCGAGTTACTGGCTACTACTGCTGGCACTAGCTCTTCGAACTTGCTGCCTGAATCAGTTCGGCTTCTTGAGTCGCAACTTCAAGTTGAAAGACATCAATCAGATGTTATGTGACTGGAAGCCGAAGGACTGAGGAAGTCCCTGCAGAATTCAGATGCATACTTTCTGGTGCAACAGCAAGTGCTGGAGGATTTAAGCGCCAAACAAGAGAAAGTTAATAAGCTTGCTAAGCATCTTGCCAGCATTATGGGTACCCAGGATATTGTTTCTTGAGCTCTTCTGAAGTGATTTCAGTTCTAGACTTGTTTTGCTGCGGCGTTTATATGCTGCTTTATTCCCTATATTTGCACTGGTGGCGAACTTTGATGCCCAGTGGAGGTAATATGTGTAATAGCCGTGATAGCCTAGCGTAAGGTGCTTGCCTATTTATTTCCTTATTGTCTTGTTTATTTGTTTTCTTGTAGTCAGTGCAGTTCTTTTTCCGCGGTTTGCTAGTGGCCGCAATAACATATTTTTTAAAACTAGGCCACATTAACCATGGGCTACATATTTACTGTAGTTAACATGGGCCTCCTACGGGCCGTAGAAACAATGGGCCTTATACAGGGCGTAGAAACAATGGGCCTTATACGGGCCGTAGTCACAATGGGCCTTCTACGGGCCGTATGATCGGTTGGCCAAACATGGGCCGATAACAGACCACATTATGGCCGTAAATGGGCTAGAGTTGAAATCGTCCGTTCATGGGCCGACCATATCGGGCCGTCGTTAATCGGCCGTATTTGATGACGCTATGAAAATGGCCCAACGTATTAACGGGCCACAAACGGGCCGACTCTAACCACGGGCTGAATTTGGCCCACAAGCAGAAAATGATAGTAACGGGCCGAAAGTAAACGAATGCTGGAAATGGGCCCAAGAATAAATGGGCCCTGAGAAGGCCGAAAGATAACATGGTCTGGAAACGGCCCAACGGAATAATGGGCCGTTAATGGATATAAAGTGATACTCGTTCATTACGGGTCAGTTTTACCACGGGCCGTTAATGGGCCGAGGGTTACTAAGGGCCTCATATGGTCCGAAAGATGTCATGGGCCATACATGGGCCGGAAGTTAAAACGGGCTGGAATTATATTGGATGGGCCAGATGACGCTACTGGGCCTAATTCGGATAGGCCGTAAACGGGCCCTGGGTTAGCGGGCTGTAAATGGGCTATATGCGAATAGGCCGTTAACAAGCTTGCCGTGGGCCGGCCCACCACCTTTTGACCAAGTCAAACGGGCCGGCCTTTTCACAGGAATGGGCCTCTGTTGGGCCGTGCCGCATGTCGACGTATCATAGGTGCTTTGCGTCCAATGAGTGGATGACATCTGTCCCAACGGCGAGCCGACACGTGTTCCCTCCAGCGAATGATGATTTAACATGTGGAAGATCCCCATTGGTCGGGGCTGTTAACGGGTTATCGGATCCAAAACCGGACCCGATAGCTTAACGGTGTTCCGTTATGGTGGATGCCGCGTGTCGGTCACCCTTGACGAAAGCACTTCTGTGACGCGCGATTTATCGTCATGGAAGTGGACACTTCCGAGATGATAATTTTGTTAATGTCATGGAAGACTTCTACGACATCACAGGTATGACTATCTTGATTCTCTCATAAAATTGTCATGGATGTACATGCATGACAGAAAACGTGACCTACTGTGACAAACACGTATCATCATGGAAGTGTATTTTTTTGTAGTGCCACCTTCGTCTCTCGGCCTATGTCGCCTCTTGCTGAGGTCTCCTCAGCCGCGACACCCCTGGCTGAGCCCTCGTCGTTGCCGTCTTCTCCTACCAGCGATGCAGCTCCGGTGCATGCTATGGTTACACGCCATCGTGATCATACGCGCAAGGAGAAGTGTTACACTGATGGCATGGTTCGATATGACTCTCGCCGCCGTGCCTTCTTCGTGGCACCAGTTTCCCATCATGATGCTCTGGGTGAACCTGCCTGGCTTGCCGCCATGTCCGCGGAGTTTGCTGCTCTCCGTCACACTAACACCTGGGTGTTGGTGCCTCAGCCACCTGGTGTTAATATTGTGAGCTGCAAGTGGATTTTCAAGACCAAGCATCGTTTGTATGGGTCTGTTCATAAGCACAAAGCTTGTCTTGTTGCTCGCGGTTTCACTCAACAGCATGGGATTGACTATGGAGATACTTTTAGCCTGGTGGTGAAGCTTGCCATGGCTCGCTTGGTTCTGTCTCTTGCTGTGTCTCGTGGTTGGAGACTCCGACAGATTGATGTGAGCAATGCCTTTTTACATGGGTTCTTGGCCGAAGATGTGTATATGCAGCAGCCACCCGGGTTCGAGGATGCCACTTATCCCTCTCATGTCTGCAAACTTCAGCCGGCCATTTATGGTCTCAAGCAGTCGCCCCATGCCTGGTATGCTCGTTTGATTCAGCGCCTTTCGCAACTCGGTTTTGTTGCCTCCAAATCAGATGCATCTCTGTTCATCTTCTCCCAGGGTGCTATACAGATATACATGCTGGTGTACACTAATGATATTGTGATTGCTAGCTCTACCCCCGCCGTGGTGGATCGTCTTGTGCAGTCGTTGTCTGCTAGCTTTCCCATCAAAGATTTGGGTCGCCTCGAGTACTTTCTTGGTTTGGAAGCGTCCTTTCATTCAGGGGGCATGACCTTGACGCAGAAAAAGTATGCTTTGGACCTTCTTCATCGCGTCAACATGGAGAACTGCAAGGCCACTTCCACTCCGCTTGCTACATCCAAGAGTCTCTCACGTCATAGTGGTGCATTACTGGGTAGAGATGACTCCTTTCGGTATCGCAGTGTGGTTGGAGCACTTCAGTATTTGACCCTCACTCGTCCTGATATCTCCTTCCTAGTGAACAAAGTGTGTCAGTTCCTGTCTCAGCCAACGGAGGATCATTGGGAAGTAGTCAAGCATATTCTGAGATATGTCAAAGGTACGCTAGACATGGGACTACGGATTTGTAAGTCCAGATTTACTAGAGTGAGTATATTCACCGATCACTGGTGTGCGTCGGTCCTAAACAAACGGTTTAAAACCCCTTTCCGCGACAGCATTTGGAACCGTCGCCAAGTGGGTGTGGGCGATAGGGGGGGTCCATCCCACACGACCCAGAAACCGTCGGGGATATGCCCTCCTGGCACACACGCTCGCAAAATGAGGTCGTGTGCGACCGGCGAGCGCTCAAATACAGAAATACATACAGTAGAGCTAAAAAATACAATTATACAGCGAAATTGTTTCCGGTCGCAAGTACATCCCACACAGTCAGTCCTCGCTAAACGTTTCCCTTCGTATGTACATCCCACACAGTAGCTCCAAGGAAAATGTTTCCGTTCATAGGTACATCACACACAATTTTTCCCGTTAAATCGTTTGTGGTAGCGTTGTCATTGCACACGATATTAATAATGTTATCGTTTGCGTTATTGAACGCATCACACACGGTGCATAGAAGAAACTGTGTGGCAAAGGCTTTCCATGACACACACTTTTTATGTGGTAAATGTTTGCGCAAGGTGGCCTAACGCAAATAGTTTTCAAGAGAAAGTCGTGTGTGCAGTGGAGATTGATCGCACACGTAGTGGATCCTAGAAATGTTGATCTCCACGTATATCGCAGACGTTTCGCTTCCACAAACCGTGTGCAGTGTAATCCCTAATTAATCCAATTAATCCCTAATTTAAAAATCACATGTTTTGAATTTGAAAGTAGGCAATCACTTATTTCATATCCAACCATGTTTATTACAAATATAGGTTCAACCACGAATCCATAATTCAATGCACAGGTACATATACTGAAGAACTACAGAAGGACCAAGTAAAGAATGATGAACCACAGTTGTACTAAAGACTGTAAAGAGAGAGGCGAAAGACATTCTGGTTGCTGAAGAAGGTGAAGCGGAATGCCCATATTGTGCCCTCCTCCATACGTAATGTGTGCACGACCCTAGGCCAACCCCTTGTGATGGCTGCCCGTCCATCCTTCACTGTCTTCATTAGGACTTCTCGATGCCCATTGTAGTCTGGATGAAATACTTTAACCTTCATTGCGTGTCCACCAATCATGTACTTTGCGAGGTAATCTTGAGTGAACTGGTTCGGGAACCACTGGGAACGGGAAAGATTCGGACATTGTTGTCTAGCAACTCATTATGAGCAGTAAAAAGAGAAGGCTGCAGAGTTTGTAGTTACCATCCTACAACTCACTATTGTGTTGGATAGATCATAAACAAATAATTTGCTTGCCACCATTCCTATCTTTTTGCTAATAATCCTTATCAGTTTCCTCACTTCATGCTTGTTTATCAATATCTCATTGCCCCATACACAAAAAGGGTCGATGCGTGGATCCTTGCCAAGGGAATATGTACCTACAAGCAACAAGTCAATATTAGAAGCTAATTAGTGTCCATGCCTGGATCTATTACCCACCCAGGACGGTTCAGCGAACCTGCAGCGTTGACAAGCTTAGCTACTGTTGTATGCGTTGTAAGTCCTAAATGAACCCAGCAGTTGCTACCACTTGGACTGATAGGTGGGGTCATAATATGCAGGGACCAGTCACGGCGATGGAACATACAGGGGTAATAAGAAAGAAAGCGTACAACACTCACCTGGCAATGAGACCCCTTTTACCCATCGGCTGCAGAGCGAACCCCTCCTCTCCAATCCTCACACAACTCTTATCTCATTGCAGGCATGTGCTAAAAAAAGAGCGCCCGGCCTCCGATGACCCAGGTCACTGTAACGCGGGACCGAACAACAACTGCAACCTCAGGCACAGCTGGGTAGAAAACAGTCAGGTAGAAACTGTTCCGCAACTCCGCCGGCGAGTCCGGTCCGAGGTTGCAGAGCGAGGGCCAACGCCGTAGACGAAGTAGTCGAAGTAGTCGAACACGCGAAAGTAAATGACACAGAGAGATATGGAGGAGACCGGCTTTATTAATCAATGATCAGGGATTACAATGATGGCTCCTCATTGCTTTATATAGGGGGTAGGGGGTCAAGGGATATGTACCCACTTAACGTAAAGTGGGGGAAACGGGAGGGGCTAGCCCGTGCGATACGCACGAGGCCGCCGCCACCCCTCGGTGGCCCCGGTTTCCCAACACTCCCCCTTGGGTAATTATCCGTATATCCATGCCTCAAAACTCCGAAAAACCCAGTGGGAAAAAATATGGAGAAAGAGCACACGGTATACATTGTTGTATTGCACGAATTGCCTCGTCAAAAACCTCGTGTGAGAAACATCAGGAAAACTCACTCAAGGGAAAAAGAGTACAATCCACTCAACCATCAAGTTGAGTACTCGATCATCAGGATTGAGATTTTAGCGACGAGTTTGTGAAGTTTCTCCCCCTGAACCTTGCATCTCTCTAAGTCTCATCATACCAATTCCACGCACACACCTCTTTAAGGTTGATGCCGGTAATGATTTAGTGAACATATGAGCAAGATTGTCACAGGACTTAGTATGCAAAACTCTCACCTCGTTCAACTGTTGCAGCTCATGTGCATAGAAGAACTTGGGACTAATATGCTTTGTGAGGTTACTCTTCACATAACCCATCTGGACTTGTGCAACACAAGCAGCATTATCTTCATAGATAATGGTAGGGGTTTGTACGGTGTTCAGCCCACATGTCTGCTGAATGTGGCCGATCATCCGCTGAAGCGATACACACTCTTTTGACGCTTCGAATAGTGCCATGATTTCCGAGTGGTTCGTGGAAGTCGACACAAGTGTTTGCTTGGATGATTTCCAGGAAAACGCAGTTCCACCACAAAGGAAAACATATCCAGTCTGCGATTTGCAATCATGCGGGTCCGATAGGTACCCAACATCGGCATAGCCTATAATAGATAGGTCTTGATTTCTTTTATAAAACAGGCCAAGATCTTTGGTCCCTTGCAGGTAACGGAAGACGTCCTTGACACCTTTCCAATGCCTCTTGGTAGGTTCAAAACTGTACCGAGCAAGCAAACTGACAGCGAACGCAATGTCTGGCCGTGTGCAATTTGCGAGGTACATGAGTGCTCCAACTGCACTCAGGTAAGGAACCTCTGGTCCCAGAGTTTCCTGCCCCTCTTCCTTTGGCCTGAACGGGTCCTTGTCTGGCTGTAAAGATCTTCCGACCATCGGGGTCTTAGAAGGATATGCCTTATCAAATCCAAATCTCTCCAACACCTTCTGGGTGTAGGCCGACTGGTGCACTAGAATCCCATCAGGGGAATGTTCACGTTGCAGACCTAGACAGAACTTGGTTTTACCCAAATCCTTCATCTTGAATTCCGACATCAGGTAGGAACTCGCTTCCTCAATATCCTCAGGCGTACCGATTATGTTTAAATCATCCACGTACACCGAGATTATACAGAATCCATCTTGGGATCGCCGTATAAAAACACATGGGCAATCTTTATTGCTCGTGTAGCCCTTCTCATGAAGGAAATCACTTAAGCGATTGTACCACATTCTACCAGACTGTCTGAGTCCGTACAGTGCCTTTTGAAGTTGAACACTGTATAGACCCCTGTTTGCTCTATCATGGTTCGGAACAGGGATACCTTCTGGACCCTTCATGTATATGTTCGAATCCAAGTTACCATATAGGTAAGCAATGACAACATCCATTAGTTTCATTTTCAAGCCCATGTTTACTGCCTTCGAGATCAAGTATCTAAAGGTAACTCCATCCATGACAGGGGAATAAGTCTCCTCAAAATCGACACCTGGTCGTTGAGTGAACCCTTGAGCTACGAGCCTTGCTTTGTACCGTACTACCTTATTATTTTCATCTCTCTTTCAAACAAAACCCCACCTATGGCCAACAGGGCGAATGTGGGGAGGAGTTCGACAAACTGGTCCGAACACCTTCCTTTTGTTGAGAGATAATAATTCAGCAGTAATTGCCTGCTGCCAATCTTTCCAATCCGACCTTTTCTTGCAATCAGCGAGCGTGTTAGGCTCAGGGTCAAGATCTATGATTGAGGCAATTTTCGTAGCAAAGTTGATGTCGACAATCACCGTTGCTCGGTTCAGGGACTCCCCCATATAAATATAATTTATGGCCATTTCGTCATGGAGCGCATCCGGCGCAAACACTTGCTCTACCAAATTTCCCATTATGGGAGCAAGGTCCTTTAGATTTCCCGCGCCGACGTGTGTGCACACATCTCCGCTGGGTGTTTCCCCTATGGGAAAGTTTAAGTCCGAAATTTTGTGCACTGAATTTTCCGTACTTGTGCCAGGTCTCGACTGGCTCCCCGTTTCAATTTGGGGTACTTTGGCGACAGGCTGTGATAAATCTCTCTTATCCTTTTTCGTCAGGCGTCCCCGAGTACTTGGGATTTCAGAAGCCGGATTTCTCGTCCTTTTTGGCCTTTGGACGGGAGCGGGTATACCATCAGTTTTCTTTGGTATTTCAACCCTTTCCGGTGCATTGCGCTCGTGCACATGCGATTTTGTCATAGTCATTAAGTCACTAAAGTGGTCGGGCAGTTGATTTGCTAAAGACTGCAAATCTATTATGTTTTGGACTTCTCTCTCAGTCTCAGCAGTGCACGGGTCATGAGCGTGGATCCCCATGGCTTGCCACGTGATTTCTCGACTTTTAGCATCAAGGGGTTGATTCTCTCCCCCTAAAGTCGGGAAAAGATCCTCTTCAAAAATGCAATCAGCAAAACGAGCCGTGTGACAGTCACCTGTCATGGGGTCCAGATACCTGATTATGGACACAGTCTCATAACCAACGTATATCCCCGACTTACGAAGCGGGCCCATCGCCGATCGCTGAGGGGGTGGTATTGGTACATATACCTGGCAACCGAGCCTACGAAGGTGTGAAATTTTCGGTGCCGACCCTTGCGCAAGTTGAACAGGAGAGTGGATGTTGTAAGCCGACGGTCGAAAGTTGATGAGATTAGCCGCGTGTAACACTGCGTGGCCCCAACATGTAGTTGGTAAATTACAACCCTGAAGAAGCGGTCGGGCAATGAATTTAATTCTTTTAATCAATGCCTCGGCAAGTCCATTTTGTGTATGAACATGTGGTACCGAGTGCTCAACTTTGATTCCCATTGCCATGCAATAATCATCGAACGCCTTTGAAGTAAATTCTCTGGCGTTGTCCATTCGAATAGACTTTATACGATAATCCGGGAAATTATTCCTCATTTGTATGATCTGTGAGATCAAGTTTGCAAAGGCATGGTTCCTTGTTGACAGCAGGCAAACATTGGACCATTTAGAGGAAGCATCAATGAGCACCATGAGTACCGAAACGGCCTCGTGAGGGGCTGAATTGGACCGCATATGTCCCCTTGGATACGTTCCAAGAACGCGGGGATTTCATCCCTCACCTTGAGGGGCGATGGCCTAATGACTAACTTCCCCTTAGCGCATGGGGAGCACACGAAATCATCAGGATTCGGGAAGTTCTTCACGTTAACATTATGGCCATGTGAGTTGTTAATTATATTTCTCATCATCTTAAGTCCGGGGTGGCCTAACCTATCGTGCCAGAGGCAGAAGAGTTCAGAGCTTCTAAAAACGGTCTTGAGGGTAGTGTACACGGGCGGTGCTACTATCTTAGTGTAGTATAGCCCTGTGTCAAATGAAGGAAGCCTTTCGATAACATGTTTACCACCTGCATCCCGCTTTGTGATGAGTAGGCACTCCTTGCCGTTTTCATCATCGGTCTCATCATGGAAACCATTAGCGCGGATGTCTCTAAAGCTCAAAAGAGTACGAGTCGACTCTGGGTACAACAACGCATCATTAATGATCAAAGTTGTTCCCATGGGGAGTATAATAGTGGCTCGTCCGGAGCCAACTATGTGAGAACCGCAGCCGGCGATTGTCATAATACTTCCCGGAGATTTTTTAATGGACTCAAAGTACTTAGTTTCTCGTAAAATGGTATGAGTGGTGGCGCTATCGGCAAGGCACGTTTCCTCCATTCGGGCGCCACACGCGTTCTAAAATATGACATCTAATTAATGTAATGAGGAAGAAAATACATTAAAAGTAAATGCACACATCTCAGAACATAACATGCTATCATGTATAAATAATGGAATAAATGAATAAATGTCATCCAATCGCCAAAGTAAAGAATAAGTTTATGCTCTCATAGAGCATACAACCAAATCGAATTTATTCAATTTTATTGTATCAAATCACGGAATCATGATAACCAAAAAGGTATGCTAAGTGGACTTGGTGAAGAAGCCATTCACTTCCGCCGCAATCTCCATACTAGTGAGCTGATCCTCCTTAGAAATCATCTTGGAGGCAGCATCAATGTCTAGTGCGGCGCCGCCAAGGCGACCATGTGGTCAACCTCCATGGCGACGTGGGCGTCGGTAGAGACCGCCAAAGCTGCTGCGATGGGCACCACTGGGGTCGCCTCTATGGGCGCAGCAGGGGGAGTAGCGATCATCACGGGTGCCGCCATGGGCGCCGGTGGTGCTCCCTCCTGAACCAAGGCGAGGTGCGTCTCACGCGCCTTCCGAGCCTTATATGCATCAACGACCTCCTGTGGTGCGCGGCACTGGCGGGAGAAATGCTCCACCAAGCCACAACGGAAGCAGTCCTGAGGCCTTTGCCCTCCCTTGCCCGGCTTGTTCTGCTTAGCCGGGGCGGGGGGGTGAGGGCCCTTCTTCTTGCCCTTCCGGCCCCTCTTCTTCTGTTGAGGCTTGCGGACTTTGAGAGCGTTCACCTACTGGCGAGAACTCCTCCCAAGTGGTTGCGCGACAAAGTTCTTTTTGAGAACCTCGTCCTGCGCCTCCGCCACCTGGAGGACGCCAATCAACTCTGAATACCTCGTGTAGTTGCCCTGGCGGTAGTTCCGTGAGGACTGGACCGCGTCGGGGTGGAAAGTGTATAGGGTTTTCTCAATCTTCTGGGAGTCGGTAATCTCAGTACCACACAACCGAAGAGTCGTACAAATCCGGTGCAGAGCCGAATTGTACTCCCCAACCGTCTTGAAGTCCGCAAACCTCAGACGGATCCACTCTGCCTCTGCACGTGGCTTCACAGTGTACTTCAGCCGCTCAAACCGCTGTTTAAGAGCGGTCCAAAGGCCAGAAGCACTGCGCTCAGCCATATACTCATCTTTCAGAGTAGGTGACAGGTGATGACGGAGAAAGTGCAGAGCCTGCGCATTCTCAGTTTCGAACTTCGGATCAGTGGCGGCCAGCTGGGCCCCCTTACCGATCGCCCTCAGGAGGGTTTTGCCCTGGAGAAAGATCTCGCAGTCCGAGGACCATGACAGGTAGTTCAGCCCTGTCTGGGCCAACTCAGGAAATTCTTTGTTGACAATTCCGGCCATCTGCGATTTATGCAAAAATCATGAGATTACAGCATGTAATCTTTTGCACAAAGCGATGTTGATAAACTTATTCAATAAAATGACGTTCCATTATCTAAAACATGTTCTTATATGACTTACTTAATGATTAAGAGTGCAAAACAATTAATCTACAGTAGTAAAATCATATAATAAACATGTTACAAAATATAGCATGTTAAGCGCATCTAGTACATGAAAAATAGCCCAAAAAGTGAATTCCCGAGGCATTTTAAAGCCCAAATACGCCTTTTCAGCGAAAACAGACAGTTCCAGGGGGTTCTACGCGAAATAAAACTCGCGCAAAAGCTGAAAACTACAGGGGCTAAACCGTAATTTTTCCGCGCTACAGCCGGCGCCCCTCTTTTTTTTATGGAGGGATCCCACGGCCGCGGCCCATCCGGCCCAGCAGCCAGCGGGCCGGCCCAGGCGCTGCGCTTGGCTCCTGCCCGCAGCGACGCTAGGGTTTCCCCTAGCGCCCAGGGTGCGGCGGCGGCCTGGGGCCAGCCAGTTTGCGCGGCGGCGGCTGGTGCCACCCGACGGCGGCCAAGGCACGCGTCG